>NW_019268590.1:241627-273892 GCF_002738365.1 Cucurbita moschata | reverse complement strand
TATTGAATAAAGTGAACTTTACGATCATTAATCTAAATCCAATAAACTAAGAACACTCTGCTATAGTATGATTACTTGAATTATATCTAAAGACATAAGAGTGGATCAAGTTCAAGTATATAGTCAAAATGATCTATAGTATAAGGATAAGGCTGAGTACCTTATTTGGGGACACTATGGATGCGGCCCACTTTTGTATATGATATAAACAATGTGATCACTAAATTGTACATGTGGAGACATGTGAGTGGGGGCGTCCTATGCAATGAGTATTGCATAAGATCAGACCATGAAGAAAACCACTCTCACTTTATAATGTTGTTTACTGTTGAGACTGATTTTCTTTTCATTCGATGACCTAGGTAACTCGATCTTAATCCTGAGCTAACTCAATAGGCCTCCCATTTCAGGGGTAAGACTGGGTGAATAGCTGGGGACGTGGGGTGTAAGATGGAATTCGCTCCTACCCACTTTTAGGGATAGAAGAGAGATAATTCCCTTAAGTACTGACTCTAGGTTTTGAACAAGGGGCCCCACCCACTCATTTGCGTGAGAGGGATTCGGTTTACTGGTTGGACCACAAACGAATTGTTCATAAGAGGATCAGTGGGACATAAGGAACAAGAAGCAACTTCAGGGGTAAAACGGCTAATTGACCCAGCTTTAGCTACGAACAACCTGTGAAGGATCGACTTACTAATCATGGTTATATCAAATAGACACAAATATATCTATAGTGAGGGGAGTGCAACTACTAAGCTATAGTGGAGTGTCCTAGTAGTTAACGAGTGTTGTTGATTAACAAGGTTAATGAGTTTAACTGGTTAATCTTGGATCGTTGGAGCCCATGATCTATAGGTCCATTAGGTCCCTCTGCTAGCTCATATCGGACTAAACCATAAAACAGCGTGACGAGTGAGTTCGAAGTGTTCGAATTCAAATTAGGGAATATGCGCTACACATATACGATATATTTAACCGCATCTTTGTTTTATTTACGAATTAAACAAAAAGAGAGAATCGAAGATATTTAAATAAGATTTAAATATTTTAATCAAATATGTGTCAGGATCGATTGGGATGGGCATTTGAATTAATATTAAATATTAATTAAATAGTTTAATTAATTATTTAATATTACTTTAATTTGAAATGAATAGTTGAATTAAAATGAAGAAAGTCAAAATGTTGACTTCACTCCATGGAAAAATCCATGTTTGAGTTAGTGGAATTTTGAGGTGTCAAAATTTGGTTTGACCAAACTTGAATGCTTGCCCAATAAACCCCACAAATTTGAGTGGAATTTTGAGTGTCAAAATTTGGTGATCTCAAATTTGTATGAACATGCAAATATGACTCTATAAATAGAGTGATTAAGGTACATGAAACTTCTCCCTTGAAATAAAAACTCTCACAAACTCTCTCTTCATATATACTAAATCCCTCCTAAATTTAGTCACTCACTGGATTCCACAACCCCGTTCTAGGCCGGAGGATAGTGAAGAAGACACTAGTGGTGGTTCGAAACCGGTTCATGAGGAAAAAGAAATTTGAACTACAAAAGGTTAGTACTCAACCCCCTTGAGTTTTAATACTTATGAACATGCTAGTTGTTTACTATAGTTGATGTTTTAAGAGTGCCTAAGATCCAAATTGCTACCTACATTTTTCAGGTAAAGACAAGGCGTCAATGTACGGTTGACGGTGGAGCTGAGGACACCATGGAAGTGAACAAGGGGCATTTATTTGATTGTTTTAAGTTAAAGCATTCAACATTGTTTTATTTAGATTTATTTCGAATTTAATTACTGAATGTTTTATTTTCGGAAATATGTTTGTTTTGGATTTTTGAACCTTTATGAAAGACTTTGTTGTGTTTTCTAAGGTTATTTATGATGAGCTTCCGCGTAATGAGTTATGTATGCATGGGTGACGTCACTAATTAGGTTAAGAAAATTAGGGGTGTTACTCAGAAAGTTGTAGAGGTTGAAAAATTAACGCAAGTTGTGAGGGAGTTGGAGGAGGTTGTCCTCGCTGCGTGGTGTGGCTGATGGGATGTTGTGAGAGATTATCAGCGCAAAATTCAGGAGATGAATGAGGAAAGGAAAACTCTGGACAGGGAGTTGGCTCGTGTAAAGATGTCAGCTAACAGAGTGGCTGTAGTAGAAGCAAATGAAAAGATCCATAAGTTACTCATTGAGAAACTATTGCCTGAAAAAGGCAAGCTCTTGGAAGCAGTGATGAAAGCAAGCCCTCTACTTCAGACTCTATTTGTCGCCGAACCTCTTCCTAAGTGGAGGCACCCACCCCTGCCACTTTAATCCTTCGAGATCCCACCAGTGATAGTTTCTTCTACACCCGTGATGAGGGCTAATGAGTATGCTTTTTTTTTTTTTTTTTTTTTTTTTTTTTTTTTTTTTTTTTTTTTGCTTAGAGCATCGGTGACTACATTTCTTTTTCTAGGGTGGTATTGATGACTATGTTGTTATCCTTCACCAACTCTAACCATCTTCATTGTCTCATGTTCACTTATCTCTGGTTGAAAAAATATTTTAAGCTCTTGCGATCGGAAAAAATCTGAGTCTTTTCTCCATACATGTAATGTCGACAAATTTTAAGTGCAAACACCGCTACGAACAACTCTAAGTCATGCATAGGGTAGTTTATTTTATAGTCCTTCAATTAAAGAGACACATACGTGACAACCTTACTGTGTTGCATCAACACGCATCCTAGTCCCTTCTTAGAGGTGTCACTATATATCACATATCCCTCTAAGATCTCTAGCCCTGTGAGCACAAGAGTCGACACTGACCTCTGTTTTAGGTTTTGAAAACTTGTCCCACATGCATCTCTCTATACAAACGAAATACTCTTCTTTGTCAACTGTGTGAGTGGTGAGGCTATTCTAGCAAAGTCTTGCATAAATTGCTAGTAGTATCATACCAACCCTAGAAAGCAGCAAACCTCAATAAATGTGGTCGAACGATACCACTTAGTGATCGCTTCAATCTTTGTGGAGTCCACTGGAATTCCATCCTTCCATACCACGTGTCTTAAAAATGAGACTTGTCGTAGCCAAAATTCTCATCAGAAAAATTTGGTGTACGACTTATTATCTCTCAAAATTGTTAGGACTTTCGAAGGTGTAGTTGATGTTCTTGATCCGTCTTTGAGTACACCAGGATGCCGTCTATAAAAACGATGACAAATGTGTCAAAATACTCCTTGAATACTCGATTCATTTACTCCATGAATACTATCGAGGTGTTAGTGAGACCAAACGACATCACCACAAACTCATATTGGTTGTACCTTGTTCTAAATGTTATCTTCAGTACATTCCCCTCCTTAATCATAATCTGGTGATAACCTGATCGAAGATCTATCTTGGAGGACATTATCGCTTCTCTGGATTGATCAAACAAATCATCGATACGAGGGAGTGTATACTTGTTCTTTATAGTCCTCTTATTTAATTCTCTATGCCAATTCATAGATGCATCGAGTCATCCTTCTTTTTAATAAATAGCATCGGCGCACCCTAGGAGATACGTTAGGACCGATGAAACCTTTGTCCAGTAATCTTATAATTGCGCCTTGAGTTCTTTTAGTTCCGGAGACTCCATACGGTAAGGGGATTTAGAAATAGGTCCAGTACTTGGCTCAAGTTCTATACCAAAATCTATAGCTCGGGAAGGAGGTATCCCTGGTAAATCCTTCAAGAAGATATACGAAACTCATTCACTATTGGTATCACATCCAAGATCTTCTCTTTCCCTTTTGTATCTACAAACACTTGCTAACACAGCCCAACCTCCTTGTTGGATAAGCTTTTTGGCCTTAATTATTGAGACTACTTTAGAGGAAACTCTAGTGCATGTATCCTTGAATTTGAAGTTGGATTTAAACAGAGATGAATATTTGTAACATTCAGATTTTCAATTTTTGCCTTATTTGGTTAAGATTTTATTTTATTTATTTTATTTTTTTTATTTCTATAAATGACATATCATGTTATGCATTTATTCTCGCTCGAAAAGGTGCAATTTTAAACTAGGAAGTTATTACCTTAATGGAAATGAAAAAGATTCGGGTTTCTGGAATAAAAATAAAATCAAATAAAAATAGGATAAATAATTAAATGTAATCTCCCCGAAAATCAAGGGATTTCCTGAGAGACTCTTATTTTGCCTAATAGAAATATTCTTATTTCTCCAAATTTCCTTGTTCTAAAACCCTAGGATGCCTTATCGGTAAATGTCTTGAGATTAGTTTTATATTCCTATGTTCAACCTTTTACATCCCTTGAAAACGATTTTTCTCCAAACTTTCCTCCGGAATGTTGGGGTTGCTTTCGGAGGAAGAATCGAGTAGAAGTAAGACATTGATGTTTGTATCATTGTGTCAAAGAAGGTTAACCGTCGGAAATCGGTGTTGAGGACGTTGTGGGATCGTCGACGCGTCGCCGGAATCGGGGAGGTGGAAACTAGGGTTTCGTCGCTTGTCGAGTAAGGAAGGCGAGGTCTTTGGAATCCGGTCAAGCTACAGACACACACCCAGCAGCTCCGGCAGCTTCGCACGCGTGCACAGTGTGGGTCAGCTCGCACGTGTACGAAATCGATTCGGTGCCGTCAATTCCCGTAGCTCGACTTGGCGGCTTAGTTGGCCGGCTCGGCAACTAGGCTTAGCGGCAAGGTATCCCTATAATATATTGATTCCAAGGTTTTTGGCCCTTTCGAAGCCTCTGCCCTTAGTTTTACCATCCGAGGTCAGTATGGCTCCTAAACGTTAAAAACAGATTAGGTCGAGGGTTTATTTTGATAAATAGCATGAGGTTTAGCTAGGGTACCTTATGAAAGGTTTTTAATTTTTATGTGGTTATCATAGGACATATTTAACCACTAGGATTAGCTCATTGTGAGTGACTTCAACCAAGACCATCGAGGTAAGTGACCTTACTGTTGGAGTTAGCTTTCTACGTGTTGTATGATGGTGCGTGCCCTATGGCCCCTGCATGCACCATATTTTATGTGATATGATTATGTGATGTATAGATTGTGTTGACCGTAGATTGTGTATGTTATGTGATGTATGAACTTGTGTTGACTGTTGACTGTTTATGTTATGTCATGAATGAGATGTTAGTATTATATGCCATGAATATGTTGATTGATGCCATAGATACACGTAGAATTATCGAGTCATGTCATGAGATGTTTATGCAACTGGAATGTTTATGTAATATGTCATGTAATGTAAGTCATGTGAGATGCCATGTGATGTAAGAAACGTAAATGCGATGTTAGCACTGCTTATGTAATGCCATGTTAGATTTGTTAAGGGACCTCATGCATATGTATGTCACGTGCATCGGGATTCTTCCCCTTTATGATATGAAAGAATGAAATACGATATTTATGTTCGCCATGATATCATGTGGGCCCTTTTCTGTTCTGTGGTGTCCGGCTACGTGTAACACGTTGTGCCCGACCAAGTCAAGCCCAAGGGGTATGTTTACAAGCCCGCCTGGTGGGTCCATGTACGTGTACATGGGCCATGTGTGAAGGAGTACCACACATCCAACCCTACCCGGCATAGAAAAGCGCCCAAGGCTATGAAAAGTTTATGAAAAGTTAGGTCCCGCTCATATGTTGCATGTGTTTGCATTCCTAACCCCAACAGTGGGGTGACTTACTGAGTATTTCATAAAATACTCAAGCCACGTGCTACCTACATTTTTCAGGTAAAGGCAAGACGCCAATGTACAGTTGACGGCGGAGCTGAGGCCACCATGGAAGTTGGAGACGGGATATTTTTAGTGTTAGGTTATGGAGTCTGCTCCCTATATTTATAGCTTAGTCAACGGCTATATCCAGTAAAACTATATTTGGTAAAGCCATATTTGATAAAGCTATGGTAAAGCTATATCTGGTAAAGCTATATATGGTAAATAGCTATATATAGTAGATGGTTAAATCGGGTAAAGCTATATATAGTAGACTGAACCATATATATATCCCGTCCAGTAGAGCTTTGAAAATGTACTTTCTATTTTCTATACTCTCTTGTTGTACATACCTAAAGTCATCAATAAAAAATCCTTTTAGCTAGAGTTCTCCTTGCAATTTTCTCTATCCCATTCTTTGTGTTCATCTAGATCGAGCGTGTGCGTTGTTGTGCGATCCTAACAACTGGTATCAGAGCTAACGACTAGTATCGATCCTAACAATTGGTATCAGAGCTAGGCAAAATTCACCACAATCTGTGAAGATGGAAAGTTCAAATATATTGAGAAGTTCGATGGATCCGATTTCGGTTTCTGGAAGATGCAGATTGAAGATTATCTGTACCAGAAAGATCTTCACGAACCTCTGTTGGGGGTGAAGCCGGATACCATGACCACGGAACAGTGGAAGCTCAAGGATCGACAAGCCTTAGGGATGATCCGGTTGACGCTATCCAAAAATGTGGCGTTTAACATCATCAAGGAGAAGACAACGTCAGATCTGATGAAGACGCTATCAAATATGTATGAAAAACCGTCGGCTATGAACAAGGTGTATTTGATGCGTAGGTTGTTCAATCTACAGATGTCTGAAGGTGGACGTGTTGCTCATCATATAAATGAATTCAATATGATCATAAGTCAACTGGGTTCGGTGGAAATTAATTTCGAAGATGAAATTAAAGCGTTGATTTTGATGTCATCCTTACCCGAGTCATGGGATACTGTTGTTGCCACAATAAGTAGTTCCCGAGGATCTGATAAACTGAAGTTTGATGAAATTTGAGATGTAGTTCTCAGCAAAGTATTCGCAAACGGGAAACTGGAGATTCATCAGGAAATGCTCTCAGTGTTGATCGAAGGGGAAGAAGCAAATCAAAGAGCTCAAACAAACATGGGCGTTCAAAATAAAAGAACAGGGGAAAATCTCCAAACAAACCCAATGTAACGTGTTGGAGCTGTGGGGGAAAAGGACACTTTCGGACAGATTGTACAAAACTGAAGAAGAAGCAGAATCATAAATCTGAAGATGATGATGATTCTATATATACAACATAAGATGCTGAGGACGTTTTAATCCTTAGTGTGGACAGCCCAGCTGAATCCGGGATTTTGGATTCAGGTGCATCGTTCCATTCGTCTCCAAGTAAGAAATTGTTTCGAAATTTCAAATCAGGAAATTTCGGGAAGGTGTATCTTGCCGACAACAAAACCTTAGAGATTGAAGGAAAAGGAGATGTCTCCATACAAACTCCAGCAGGAAATCAATGGACATTACAAGATGTCAGATACATTCCTAGTCTCAAGAAGAACCTGATCTCTATTGGTCAGTTAGATACCACAGGCTATGCAGCAGAGTTTGGAAAGAGTTCCTGGAAGATTGTTGAAGGGCGCCATGGTTGTTGCACGTGGCACAAAATCCGAAACCTTATACACTACTGCAGAGTGTATAAACATGACTGCTGCTGCTGAGAGTGCTCCCAATTCAAGTCTATGGCACAATAGACTTGGACATATGAGCGTCAAAGGAATGAAGATGCTGACTGCAAAAGGAGCTTTAGAAGGCTTAAAATCTGTTGATATGGGTCTTTGTGAGAGCTGTGTTATGGGCAAAAAGAAACGAGTTAGTTTCACAAAGGCTGCTAGAGTACCGAAGAAAGTGCGGTTGGAAATGGTCCATACGGACGTCTGGGGACCATCTCCAGTTTCATCACTTGGTGGATCAAGGTACTATGTCACCTTCATCGATGACTTCAGCAGGAAGGTATGAGTTTACTTTCTGAAACACAAGTCAGATGTGTTCACCACCTTCAAGAAGTGGAAAGCTGAAGTTGAAAATCAGTCCGGCTTGAAGATCAAATGTCTCAGGTCTGACAATGGAGGAGAGTACAACAAATCAGAGTTTATAACATTTTGTGCAGCTGAGGGAATTAGGTTAATAAGAACAATTTCCGGTAAGGCAAGACAAAATGGCATTGCAGAAAGGATGAATAGAACATTGAATGAGCGAGCAAGAAGCATGAGGATTCAATATGGACTACCAAAGACATTCTGGGCTAATGCTGTGAACACAGCAGCATATTTGATTAATAGAGGGCCGTCAGTACCCGTGAAGTTCAAATTGCTCGAAGAAGTATGGACAGGAAAAGAACTCAAGTACTCTCACTTGAGAATCTTTGGTTGTACTGCGATGTTCATGTTGATCCAGAGAAGAGAGATAAGCTTGATGCTAAGGCTGTAAAATGCTACTTCATAGGCTATGGCTCTGACATGTTCGGGTACAGGTTTTGGGATGAGAAAAATATGAAGATCCTAAGACACTGTGATGTGACCTTTGATGAAAATGTCATGTACAACGACAAAGAGAAGATAAACTCTGAGACTACGAAGCAAGTGGGAGTTGAACTTGAGTGGCAAGAAAATTCACGCAGTGATGGTACAATAGAAGCTCAAGAAACTCCTGATCTTATTGCTGAAGAACCAGACGTGGAGCAAGTTGCACCTGAGCAGGTGTTGAGAAGATCATCCAGAACTACCAGAGCACCAGATAGATATTCAACCTCATTACATTATCTGTTGCTGACTAACGAAGGAGAACCAGAGTCCTTTGATGAGGCCCTACAAGTGGAAGATTCAACCAAGTGGGAGCAAGCCATGGATGATGAGATGAGCTCACTTGAAAGGAATAATACGTGGGTGCTGACTGAGTTGCCTACAGGAAAGAGAGCTCTGTTGAACAAATGGGTGTTCAAAATCAAGGTTGAACCAGATGGCAGAAGGAGGATTAAAGCTCGGTTAGTAGTTAAAGGATATTCACAAAGAAAAGGCATTGATTATGCTGAGATCTTTTATCCAGTTGTGAAATTAACTACCATCCGAATTTTGCTGAGTATTGTTACATCGGAGAATTTGCACCTTGAGCAAATAGATGTAAAAACGGCGTTTTTACATGGAGATCTAGATGAGGAGATCTATATGCAACAACCAGAAGGGTTTGCAGCTCCAGGCAAGGAGCACATGGTGTGTAAGCTCAATAAGATCTTGTATGGACTGAAACAAGCACCGAGACAATGGTACAAGAAGTTTGACTTCTTCATGTGCAAGAATGGTTTCCACAGGAGTGAAAAGGATCAGTGTTGCTACCTCAAAGAATACACTAATTCTTATGTGTTTCTACTCCTGTATGTGGATGATATACTAATCGCTGGATCAAGTATGAGGGAGATAAACCACTTGAAGGCAAGCTTGTCTTCAGTATTTGAGAGGAAAGATTTGGGCGCAGCGAAGCAGATTCTTGGGATGAGGATTTCTCGAGATAGATCTGTTGGCACATTAAATCTATCTCAAGAGCAGTACATTGAGAAGGTGTTGTCCAAATTCAAGATAAATGATGCTAAACCCAAGACTACCCCCTTGGCAAATCATATTAAACTGTCAAAGGGGCAATCTCCCAAGACAGTTGAGGAACGTGAGCACATGGCATCAGTTCCGTACGCTTCTGCAGTTGGGAGTTTGATGTATGCTATGGTCTGCACTAGACCTGACATAACACATGCAGTGAGAGTTGTTAGCAAGTACATGGCAAATCCAGGGAAGGAACATTGGGAAGATGTGAAGTGGCTTCTGAGATATCTGAGAGGTACATCCAATACTTCACTTTGTTATGGCAATGGCAAAGTAGTTCTGCAAGGTTTTGTGGATGCTGATCTGAGTGGAGATGTAGACTCCAGCAAGAGCACATCTGGGTATATCTACACTATAGATGGAACAGCAGTGAGTTGGATGTCCAAGCTTCAGAAATGCGTTGCTCTTTCATCTACTGAAGCTGAGTACGTGACCATAGCTGAAGCTGGAAAGAAGATGATATGGATGACAGACTATCTAGAAGAATTAGGCCAGAAGCAGTGCAAGAAGATCCTTCATACAGATAGTCAGAGTGCCATACAGTTGGTGAAAAACCCAGTCTATCATTCAAGGACAAAACANATTAGAAGACGGTACCATTTCACTCACAGGTTAGTGGAAGAAGGCGATATGTGTTTGGAGAAGATAGAGGGTGCAAAGAATCCAGCAGACATGTTGACAAAATGTGTTGATGTTGGAAAATTGAAGTTATGCAAAGCCCTAATTAGTTTGGTGTAGGATCAGTCTCCAAGTGGGAGAATTGTTAGGTTATGGAGTCTGCTCCCTGTATTTATAGCTTGGTCAACAGCTATATCCAGTAAAGCTATATTTGGTAAAGCCATATTTGGTAAAGCCATATATGGTAAAGCTATATCTGGTAAAGCTATATATGGTAAATAGCTATATATAGTAGATGGTTAAATCGGGTAAAGCTATATATAGTAGACTGAAACATATATATATCCCGTAAAGCTTTGAAAATGTACTTTCTGTTCTCTGTACTCTCTTGTTGTACATACCTGAAGTCATCAATAAAAAATCCTTTTAGCTAGAGTTCTCCTTGCAATTTTCTCTATCTCATTCTTTGTGTTCATCTAGATCGAGCGTGTGCGTTGTTGTGCGATCCTAACAACTGGTATCAGAGCTAACCACTGGTATCGATCCTAACATTTAGAAGTTTACTTTTATTAGACTGTTTTAAGCTATAGGATTGAGTATTGTTTTATTTGGATTTATTTTGAATTCAGTATTGAAAGTTTATTTTCGGAGTTTTGGTTTTGTTTTGGATTCATGAATATTTATGAAAGACTCTTTCAAGGTTATTTATGATGAGCTTCTGCTTAATAAGATAAGTATGCATGGGTGACGTCACTGATTAGGTTAAAGAATATTAAGGGCGTTACAATATCACTTCCCTTTTATAACAATTTATACTGGTGTGATTCTTAGCTAATCAATTCATCCTTAGTATTACGTTGAAGTCCATTGTACTAACAACTATAAAGTCTATGTCCAAAGTCCATCGTGCCACTATTATTTGCCCATCTTTTATTCTATTTTTAGCAACTAAGTCTACCCCACTTGATTACTAACCGTCAATACATGCGCTCTACTTTGAACCATACTTGGCTACCAAATGGTACAGATATAAATGAATACGTAGAGCCTAAATCAAATAAAGTTGATGCGCTCTTGTCTGAGAGCGGGTTTGCATAGGTCTCTCAGTCCCACCTGGGCCCCTTGGTAGGTTAGTTGGGTTTTTCGTTCTCCTTGACATGCAATTCATAACAATGTGACCCTCTTGACCACACCAGAAACATACTCTAAATCCAGGCATGCACCTACCCACATTTGTTGCACTGTGGTCTTCCTCTTCCTCTTGCCCATTGTTGGTTCTTGTGACGTCTATCCACCTGTCGTGTCGTGGTTTGTGCATTGATGGTAGTCTATTTGACCCCCTCTGTTCATACCGTCGTTTTCATTCAATAGTAATAGTTGACTCTCGACATTCCACATCCCTAGGCTCATCCATAGCCTTAGCTACTCTTAAGGTGGCCTCATAAGTGGTAGGGTCTATAGCTTCCACGTTACAATGAATTTTTGCGTCCAAGCCAAGGATGAATCTCTAAGTCATCTTCAAGTTTATGACCATCAGTGTCGGCGAAAATCATTTCAACCTAATGAATTATCTTGCATACGTGTCAACCGAACATGGACCCTATTTTAGTGGGTGAACTCCTATCTTCTTCGAAGTCAAGCTGCCTTGGGGTAATATTCTCTAAAAAATAATTCTTTAAATCAAGACCACAATATCATGCTTTCATCTGGGCTAAGAACTTCTCGTTTATCCATCCACCATAAATTTGCGTTCTTTTTCACCATAAACAACGCACATGACACCTTCTGATCATCTAGAGAGTTCATTAACAAGAAAATCGTCTCCATTGACGATATCCTCATTTGTGCCTTTGTTGGGTTCCCCAAGGTTCCACTAAAGATACGTGGGTCATACCACTTGAAATCCCGCAAATACCTCGCTTCTCGCATGGACTCCGAGTTGTTGGCTTGTTGGTGGCCACCACCATCTCCATCATGGTCTGAAACGATTCCCACATCAAGTTCTTCATGGGGTCTATTCCAACTGCCAGCACTATTGGGGGTGGCACCATAGCGCTTGGGGTCTCTCTACATACCCCACATACCCCATCCTCCCTTTGCCCCCTTCCTCAACATCTCCTTTCACATCCTCCAGGTAGCATAATTCTAAAACCAATATATAATTATTCTTAATCTACTATTTGCTAGTAAATCATATCATGCGTTATATCATAATAAATATAGAACTCATTCAACAATAATACAGTCAATTGTGACAAATTCAATCAAGAGTTACCGAGCAGCAACAACATATTTAATTAATGACATTTATCCTAATCTATTTCTTATTTTACACATGACATGCCTGACGATGACTGAGAATCAACGGTGAGACCATGGAACATGCCAAGCCTACCTTGAAAGCTAGTCTATAGAATCTATAACCTAGATCTCTGATACCAACTGTAACGACCCTAATTTCTTAGTGAAAAAGAGTCGCTATCATATGCATGTTGCAACCTCTCTATGCGGAATAATCATATAAAAAAAAATCATAAAATGATGTCATCAACTTACATGTTTGCATAAGAATCTTAAAATAACACAAAAGAAGTATTCAATGCAAATTAAAATAAAACCAAGGAAAATATTAAAAGATCAGTTCCTTATACTAACCCAAGACCTACAAAAATAAATGCAACTATCCTATATAGGTTCCATGATCTTTGATGCGATGTCGCCATCAACCGTACAGTAGTGTGTTGCCTTTACCTAAAATATAAGAGAAACACATGACTTGAGTATTTTAAGAAATATTGAGTAATTGACCCCACTGTTGGGGTCAAGGAATGCAACACAACCCAACCCTCTAGATTGTATCCTAATAATTGTAAATTGTGGATAAATAAAACTTAAAAAAATTGACAACCCAACCCGAACTCAACCCGAAAATAGAGGGTTGAGTTGGGAAAAGTTTTGGTTGGGTTGGGTTGGGTTACCAATCCAACCAACCCGAACTTTTGGGTTGGGTCAAAAAAATCCCTCAACCCAACCCAACCCAACCTGGACCATGTACACCCCTACTGAGCGTAGGTATGCAGACTATGCCACTTGGAACACATGAAGTCTTGGGCATAGGTATTCAGGTTGTATCACACGGCAAGCCCTAGATGCAAATTGCTTTGAACATAAGAAGTCTTGGATGTATGTTTTCAGATCATATCACAGGGCAAGCCCTAGATGCGGGTTCAGACTACGTCGCTTGGAATTCATGAAACCTTGGATGTAGGTTTAAACTGTGTCGCTTGGAACGTATGAAGCCTTGGACACAGGTTGTCAGGTTCATGACTATTACCATAAATCCTAGGGAAAGTGCCTTGGAGAACGAACCAATAACATAACAAGAACCTAAAAAATAACCAAGAACGAGACATGGATCAAGATCCAAGTTCTAAGAACAATAACCTAGAAACTTAGTACTAAGGCCTTAAACCATAACAATAAAAGAAAGAGTGTGGTACCCTAAGAACATGATTAAGAGCCTATAAATAGACTACTTATTGAGTCTTTGTACTTTCCACATTTTTCAGGTAAATAAAGAGCTGGTCGAGGTTGGGAGCGGACTCTGAAACAGGTGCCATAAACAAGCCTCACCCGTCGTCCTCCACACTCTTTTGTTTTAAATATTTTGTGTCTGTTTTTTATTTTATGTTTTAACTATTATATCGTATTTTAACTACTAATGTAAGAACTTTCTTTTGCTCGTTGGTTATTCGTAATTATTACTATACTCGTTGTCGCATATATAAGTAGTTATTCACTAAAGTTCCTCGATTTTGGTTGCTATAATTATATAAACGTTTGCATATCTAACACCAAAAAATGACTACATTATTGAATATTTTTAATATTTTTACTCTTTTTAAAATGATTTAGGTAAGGGCTAGACGGTGGCACAAAAGGTTAAGGAATCGAAAATGATGCAACTCCGAAATTTGTGTTTTCATTTTTATAGACGCTTCCACTTTTTTTAGTTTTTCAATAAAATAAAACTCATTGTCAAAACAAAACAAATACAAAAGAAAAACGATGTTCTTGAAAATTAAGAGTAATTAGTTTACCCACAAGCGATGTAAAATTTTATTTTAGACCATTATTAAGACAACGATTCACTTTTAACGGTTAATTTCCAACAATTATGTTCGTTAAGCACAATATAAAAAGATACACTTTTGACTATGGGCTAAAAAAAATTACATTACTCATGATATAATTTAGTTTTTAGACTATGGTTCCGAATCTTATAACATAAACTTGGCATTTAGACCACAATTTTAATTTTTACACCATATATTTTTAATACGTTTAGTGCATAGTATATTTTTAGACCTTAGTTCTTAATATATATTTAATTTAATAAATAATAGAGGAGGAAACATTTTTGGTCATTGACTTTTGACTTTGACTTTGACTTTGTAATCAATGAACAAAACTACCTGTTTTAATTAAAGTGGTTTTGGTACAATGGGATCTTCATGGATGGGTCAGTGGGTTTGGGTTCACAGGATCTTTTCAATTTCATTCAATAGGGTATTGATTGGAAAAAAAACGTTAATTTCATTATCTTACAAATTTTATTTTTAAAATACTTTTAAATTCTTTTTTAAAAAATTAATACCATATTCATAGTTTTCATGATTAAACTATATGGTTTCAATACACATACTACCATGTGTTCATGTACATTGCCAAAACATGAATTTTTTTTGTTTTTTTTTTCTTATAAGTTAGTTCGAAATAAAAATTTTAAAAAGTAAAATAGAATTAATTTCAAAATCAACATATGGTTGTCATGTTTGTCACTCTTGGGCCGTGGTTTTATCTTTACTTGAAAAGTATTTAAAAATAAACGTGCATTACAAATATTAAGTAAGACATTTTCATGTCGGAATTAGATATGCATACATACACATAAGAACAGCAGGAAAATTAAGGAACCAGTTCTCTTTACGAATTAGAATTTGGTCATGACTTTTTTGGATCAAAATAGTCTAATCTTAACGGGCACATAGAGACATAGACCACCTAATAGTACGACTGGGATCCGTTTTCAAAAACTATAGGTCATCAATGGCCTAAGACAGGACCCAACCTAAAACTCATGCTAATTCTATCACGGTCAATGACATTAATGGCTAATTATTTGATCACTCGTGTAATGACCAGTAATTCATTTACATAAAAATAGGTAAGAATTCTTATAAATATATTTTATGGCTAATTATTTTAATATTTTTTATTAAATTCTTCTCCTTATTTCCTTTCAAACAAGTAAACACAGAAAAAGGGAAACCGTTTGGAAAACGCAGTAGCCATGAAACGCTGAGGATTTGAAGGATGTGGACGTGTTTTGCGTAATTGGAAGGTTTGTATGAGTCTAGAAGTGATTGGAAAGGAGACCTAAACGAGGAGAGCTGAGCTACCTATGACTTTGAGCTTAATATTTGGTGGTGTATATTGCATCATAAAATTTTAAATGAGGAGAGATAACAAGCCTACCAACAGAATTGACATGGAAGGAATTTATGAAAAAGATTTGGAAAATCGTAGAGAAGCGCGAGGTTGAAGATGATAGGCGCATGGGGTTCACATAAGTGTGGTGCCACGGTTATGCTTGTCCAAAGCATGTTGCCTGTGGCGGCTTGTTGAATGTTCCAGTCATGCTTGTCTAGGACATGTTGTCCATGGTCGCATGTTCATTCTAGACTCTTTTTACTTGCTTTCATATGTAATTAGGTCTTTACTATTCCTGTCATGTTAATACACGGGGTGTATGACAGTTCACCAAAATCATGTCTGCCTCAAAATGTTCTATAGGAGGTGTGACTAGTCGTCAATTCTTCCTACTCGAGTTATACTATCAAAGTTGTTGTTGCTGCTTATTTGCTTTTACCCTATAACATTGTTTTCTTACAAAAAAAAAAAAAAAAAAAAAGAAGTTTTAATGCCTTTCTTCGCTCACGTTTTCTAAACTACTTTCTCTTAAACGTAATCGAAGCTCGGTCGTATGTCTGAACTATTTGCGACATATAATTTTTATACAGCTGACTTGTTCGCTGGGTTTGAACAATTGTCGCACAATCGTTATCCCCCTTCTCCAACAGTGTGTTTGTGACAAGTGGTACGAGAGCTAAGTTAGCTCCTTAAATCGTGTTAAACAAACATGTCTTCTACAAAACTACGGTACAAGTCCTAGGCTGGCTAGCCAGATTGAAGATCATTTCTTCTACCTAAGTAAAGTTCTTAATGGAATGAGGCTTTTGGTGTCTCGCATGAACGAAATTGCCACTAAAGTTGATAAGAATGGCAGGCCTTCTTGAGACAATGCCCGTACGTAAATTAATGGTTAGGGTAAAGACCCTAGAAGACAATGCCACAACTGCTTGTGGCATTGAGCGGGTGGATAGTTTGATGGGCTCTACTGCCCAGATGAAAGAACTATCGAGGGCTTAGACAATGGCAAACAGGTGTTCATTTAGATGGTTTCACAAATGTCTTAGGACTAAAGAGCAGCCCTTGGAGTAGTCAAAGCTGAAGTGACGGATTTGAGGCCCAAGCTAAACCTCACCATGAGAGCAATAGGAAACCAAACTCTAACCGAGGAGTGGTCCAATTTAACAAGGTGAAATTCTCGGAGCCTAAGCCCTTCTGTGGGGCTCAAGATGCTAAGGTTTTGGACAATTTTATATTTGACCTTGAACAGTACTTTCAAGCCATAAATATTGTGGTAGAAGAGGCAAAGGTCACGTTGGCCACAATGTATCTAGCTGACGATGCAAGGTTGTCACAAATGTGACTTTGGGCTGACTCGATGGTGTAAAAAAATGGAAAAAAATTGCAAAATAAAACAAAGATAATTTAAAATATAATATACAATATATTTATATTATATCAAAATAGAGTTCATAGATTAGTCAAAACACAAAAAAAATATTTAGAAACAAGAGAGGGTGAGGACAACAGGTGAGGCTTGTCTATGTCACTTGCTCCAAAGTTTGCTCCCAACCTTGACTAGCTTCTTATTTACCTAAAAATCATGGAGTGAGTACGAAGACTCGGTAAGTAGCCTATTTGTAGGCTCTTAATCGTGTCTTTGATATACTAGGGTACCACACTTCTTCTTAACTTCTTTTGGTTCTTGCTACAAGTACTTAGGCCCTTTGGTTCTATTATGTTCTTGACTTATGAGTTCTTATCATGAACTATTATGAGGAACTCGGTCCTTGAATTATGAGATCTGAGCTTTGATTATGATCTAAGGGCCTTAGTACTGTGGTTTTGAGTTCTTGTCTTCAGAATTTGGATCTTGATCCATGTTCTAATTCTTGATCGTTGTCTCGTTCTTGGTTATTGTCTATGTTCTTGTTCTGTTCATGGTTTTTTCTCCAAGACACTTCCCTAGGATTTACGGTACAAGTCATGAACCTGACAACTTGTGTCCAAGGCTTCATACGTTCCAAGCGACACAGTCTGAACCTATGTCTAAGGCTTCATGTATTCCAAGCGACGTAGTCTGAACTTGAGTGGTACCTAGCATTCTTCTTATCTTAATAGATGTAGAGCTTGTGTGGTAATTTTTCTTGGGTCTCAATCTTAAAACATTTTATAAATTTTCTAAGGTTCGTAATTTATGGATGTATAAATTGTAACATGCATTCTTAAGCTTCACATAACTTACAATAACATGCTTGAGTCATTTAAAGTGTCATGAAGTCATAATGTGTTGTTTAGAAAATTCTTGAAGAGTCTCGATCTTGGGTAAGAGTTTATTTCCTTTAAACATTTCGTAGGCCCTAACTTGATTTAGGTTCCAAACTTGCTCTGATCAACTTGAATTTTTTAATATCTTTTATGTCCTTATCAATAGGCTTTACAAAAAGTAGCCACGGATTTTGAGGATATTTAGAGTTTGAAATATCTTTAAAATGAACATGTTTGAATGATTTTCAAACTTTACCAAGTCATCGGTCATCATAAAGTAAGACCTATTACCAAGTTTCATAGCATTTGGAGGTCATTTAGAACATGAACCAAGGATAAATTACTGTACGAGTATTATGGTCATTTAGCACCGTTACTTGGTTTAGCTACTTAACTTTGTCTAAATTTCATGTATAATCGTAACATCCCATAATATTATTAGCATTAAAGTTTCATGGGCTCTTGATATTTAAAGTTTAGTGGATCATATTAGCATTAAAGTTTCATGGGCTCTTCATTTAGTGGATCATATTAACGCTACTTAAAGTTTGAGCAAATCGATCAATTCAGGGTCTTAACTCACGGCTCTTGATATTTTTCTTTCATATTTCCTTAATCCATACTCATTTTAGGGTTTATACAAAAATCCAAGTGATTTCTACAAGTATTTATTAAGAAAAGTCCAAGATGGGTACTTACTTTGTCGTCAACGTTCGGGACCTCCATTCTCGAGCTATAGTTTGACATGAAAGGAAAGAAGACGTGCATGACTGTTATTGTCGCCGCCTGAAAACTCGCGTCTCCAACGTCTTCTACTGCGTTTTTAGGCTTATTAAACAAAAAAGTTAAAAATATAGAGAAATATTAGACAAAATTAAAACATTATAAACTTATTAAACTAACATAAACAAGGAAGTTGAAGAATATTATATTCACCTTGTTGTTTTGAAATAGCTTGTTTGGGTTGTAATGAAAATAATTGTTGATCCCTTAATATTGAATTATATATGTAAAATAATTATTTACCATGAATGCAGTTTTGGTAAAACCATCCTCTCCCAGCTGACTCACTCCACTGCCAGTAATTGCACGCAACGGTAGGTTGGTTGGGTGGTTCCCTCTATTTAATTCAAATATATCACATTTTTCTTCCTATTTTCCATTACTTTTTACCCTCACACCTCAACCCCTGTCCCATTTTTCGGTACCAACTTCTCCATTAATCTTATAAAATAATTGTCTGACTTTATTATTCAATTTGAATTTGAACTATTAAATCCAAATCGTCAAGGTTGTGTTGAGTTGTGAGCTCTCTTCGAATTGCTCGGGTTACCGGCCTAACCAACAAAAAATTTTAGATTGGTCCAAAAGCTTTGCCTGTGTACACCCCTAGTTTAATTCTCGATAAATAAATAGTCGTTATGATTTGAACTCATTCCATCTAATAACCTCTCAACCGACTTATATGATTCATTTGAACTTGGACAGAAAAAACAAGACATTTAGATTTTTAGATTTATTTATCATAATAATTTTTTTAATGTGAATAAATTAAAAGAACATTAAAACTTATTTATTGAATCGAATCATCGTTGATAATTATATCTGTACCTGCACAAATGTTATAAGCTCATACGTTTGTCTATGAAATTATTGAAGATGTATATAAATTGGCACTCTTACAATAATTAAGATATTATATCTTTTTGAAAATAGGTCTATGCATGACAATGGTGTCCATTATTTATGTCATTGTATAGTTGAATAAGTTTTAATGTTGGTACGATAGCGGTAGGTCATGAACCACCGTGGAAATTAAACACGAAGTTCATTTATTACGTTCTTACAAACTAATTCTTGAAATTCAATTTAAAAAAATTCAAGGAAAACTACCACCGATCATATAAACTTTGAATTCTCATTTTGCCAAACGTTTTAAGAAAGTAAATGTCGTATTATTGATCTACCTAAACTCGTTCGAAATATAAAATGAAACTCGGCACCAAATTACGTAAATGCCCTCATCGTTTTCCTATAAAATGAGCTTCCACATCCTCCATTTTCTTCAAATTTGTCTTACGACAATGACAAGAAACACAAATCTAAGAACGGTCTTGTTGTTCTTCTTCTTCTTCTCTTATTGTGAAGGAGGAAGAGAAATAAGAAAGGGCAATGGAGGGATGATAAAGGGAATGTTTGTGTTTGGGAGCTCTCTAGTTGACAATGGCAACAATAACTTTTTAGAGAACTCAAGGGCCAAAGCTGACTTTTTACCTTACGGAATGGATTTTTCTCTCGGTCCGTTGGGACGATTTACGAACGGCAAGAATGTTATCGACCTTCTCGGAGATTATTTTCACCTTCCTTCTCCCATTCCTCCGTTCACTGATCCTTCAACGAAGGGGAAGAAGATTGTTCATGGCGTCAACTATGCTTCTGGTGGTTCTGGTATTCTAGATAACACCGGTGCCATCACGGTAAGATACAAAAACTCACGCTTAGCAATGAAAACACGTAAACCAATCTTGTTTTGTTTGCGTTGCGTAGGGAAATGTAATAAGTTTGAACAGACAAATCAAAAACTTTGAAACCGTGACGTTGCCTGAATTGAGAAGAGGTATGAGGACGAGGGTATCGTTAGACGAGTATTTGTTTGTGGTTGGATCGGGAGGGAACGATTACTCATTCAACTACTTTTTGAGTAACCTCCACTCGGAACTCAGCCTCGACTCGTTCACAGCCAACCTCACAGCCACATTGTCTCAACAACTCAAAGTGGGTTGGTTTCGTTTGTGATTCAAGCCACAAATTTGAACCACATTCTTTGTTTATGTCAATTAATATTGTGTTGATTTGATCCACAGAAGCTGTATGGTTTGGGAGCAAGGAAAATAGTGTTGATATCAGTGAACCCATTAGGGTGCAGTCCAATGGTGAGAGCAAATAACAAAGGACAATGCCTTGATATACTAAACCAAGCTGCTCAAATGTTCAATCTCAACTTGAAGACATTGGTGGATGACCTAAAACCACAAATGCCACTCTCCAATCTCGTCTTCCTTAATTCGTACAAGATTATCGATGATATTATCTCTCACCATATTTCTAAAGGTACCCGACATATTTATCTTTTCTACTCTACTTTTGTCCTTTTCGCTCTACTAGCTTACGTTCAAGTTCGGATTTGATTGTTAAGCTCATTAATAGCTTACAAACATGGCTAAAATTTATTTAGAGGGTCAATCATGAAACCATTCTACTTATAGTATTACTAACCATAAGAAAGTTAACTATCGGACATTAAAGCCATAAGATCTAATAATGATTTTATTATTATTATGAACTTGATATTTATTTTCAAATATCAAATAATTAATTGTGTGATTTTATTATTATTATGAACTTGATATTTATTTTCAAATATCAAATAATTAATTGTGTTTGGTAAAAGAGAAACAAATAGTGTGGGACAACGATCATTGATAGCATTGATAAAGCGTACCTAAATTTTATTATTTGAAGGATACGGTTCCCTAATATTTAAGTCCATTTACGATTGGTAGGACACTTCATTAATCTTTAAAGTTCATATCATAAATGTGGCATTTAGGGTAATCTCTATTTTACTTGTTCTTGCACTCATTTTATTCTCACATTTAAGCATTAAAAGGGATTTACCGCCACTAAACATTTTTTACCAAAAGAAGAAATTTGGTTAAAAACATGTGCAAACATACCTTCCTTTCAACATATGGTGGATGGTTTTCAGGGTTTATGGAGGCAGCTGTGCCCTGCTGTGAAGTGCCATCTCTGAGTGAAGGTGGGAATGGAGTTTTGTGCAAAAATGGAGGCCAAACTTGTCCAAATAGAACCAACCATGTCTTCTTCGACGGGTTACATCCAACCGAAGCTGTCAACGTCCTCATAGCATCTAAGGCTTATGCTTCTCAACTTCAAACCGAAGTTTATCCCACTAATCTTTTTCACCTCGTCAATCTATAGATTCCGACATGTAGAGTAGAGTAGAGTAGAGAGATTTGAACCTCTGACCTCTTAGTTAAAAGTATGTCTTCACTAATTGAGTTACGCTCAATTTGAGAATCTCGCTCTTTCTCTGTGAGTTGTCAGTGTGTAGTAGTAATAACATTAGAACTTTATTCACCTTTCAAGCTTTGATCGTGTCGTTTCAAAGTCCAACAATCTATCTCACGTTTTTCCTTGGACAAGAGAAATGAGTGAAAAACTACCCACAAAAGCATATTACATCTTCCATCCGCAGGCTCTGATCTACTGTACAAAATAATGTTATCAGAGGTGTAAGGCCTAAAAGTAAGAAGAGAGGGGAAGAAGCTGTGTTTCCAATACCAGTTACCTATTTAGGAACAAAGTAAAGTGTTACAAAGAACATACTACGTTACACACGCCCTACCCGTTCTTCAATCTCAAGCGGCCGAGCGAGAAAGAAAATGGAACTTTGGTGTACCACTCTACCAAATAACTCATTAAAACAATGTGAGAAAAGTAAGTATACGCAGATTTCTCCCAGAATTTGGATGCATTTGTTTTCGTGTGCAATGGAGAGAGCCAATAATACCTTTCATCTCATGTGAAATGGTCTTGTTTGAGGATTGCATCAAAATCTGGCGATGGTATTTCTTCAGATTTCCGTTTCCAGGTATCACCATTTGCTTGGAAATACCATGACACTTGAGGAGACACAGGCAGGTACATCTCTGTAACAAGTAGGCATTGTCTATTGTGTTTAACACGTGTTCGACGCCCAAATAATCGTCTCGTTCATATTCAAGCTTAACAAGTATTAAGAACATATCCATTGTGCTTAACAAGTGTCTACTCGTGTACAATATATATGTTGATCATAGATACTAGTAGCATGTGATTGTATAAAGAACAATTAATAATCTAGCAAAAGATGTCATAAATAACAGACAATGAATCATCACAAACTCTGCATTCGGCCAGTTTTAAGAGTTTCGAATGAAATAAATACCTGAAACAGAGGCGGGATCGGGTGATCTTGTAGCGTGCAAGACCATAGTCCCAGAAAGTATGGTTACAAATCCACAAAGTTCTGATGCAATGCTGCTAGCACTCTGACCAGACCAGTCCTAATGGTATAACAACCACATGAATCAATCTCTTTGAAAAGCCCAAAAGAAATGTTTAAATTTGTAGCAAAAGTACCTTGAACATTATGGCACTGGCGAAGATCGTGAAGGATGTGAACATTGCATAATGAATTGGTGAGACAACTGCGGTGTCAAATGTGTCCAAGGCCTGTTCATGTAAAGATCTTTTCCGGCTTAAGTTTTAAAATAGCCTTAAGGGATGACCATATTCTCTCTCACAATCCCTCTCTCACACTTGAACAGCAGCTGAGCATATTCTACAATTCCGTTCCATAGTCTATATCTAAACGAGTATTCATCTTCTTAATATTTCGCATGGCAACAATAGAGCTCTGGTACCAATTGATACACAACTGGATCGATACTCGACATAATTACATCTAAACGAGTATTCATCTTCTTAATATTTAGCATGACAAAAATAGAGCTCTCGTACCAACTGATACACAACTGGACTGATACTCGACATAATTATTCATCAACATTCAAGTGAAAGTTCCATAAAACTCAAAATTCGAGAGGTTTGGATTCGCCATACGTAAACACACACGAAAGATGATAATAGTCATAACGAAACTATAAATACGTCATAGGGGAGATATGGAGAAGCCACAAATGTACTCTACACCAAACGATTACCGAGCAAAAAAGTTCTACATCCACGAACTCCATAGTTATTATCCCGAAAAGATTTGAACAAAACAGTAGTACACTAACCTTGTTTAAATAATTCAGCTGAACAATTATGCATGAGATTGCAACCATTACAAAGACCCATGTTTGGAAGTGAGCAACCTGACTCAAACCCTCCATTGTGAGTTTTATAGCAATGCCAATAGCCTTGATGCTCATTACCTGCAAACCAATGCAGAAAGATTATAACTGCTTCACAGAAAAAGAAAAATCAACCATGAATCATCAGAACGATTCAGCACGTAAAAGGGTAACGAAGACAGACCGTCAAGGATCCAATTATGGAGCATATCCCAATGTAAATGAGTATATTTGTCTGTCCGTAGCGGGGTTCGCAGTACAACACGAGGAACAACACAATAGCTATAACCGAGGCCGTATAGAGAAGGAAAGCTGAACAAAACACATCAGAATAATCAAAAAGAAGCTCCACGCAGTAAGACACACATCAGGATATGTTTTAGAGTTTACTTTACTTGGTTGAGTAGCTAGTTCCCATATCTCGTCCACTGAACTCGGAGTACGTTCACCAGGCGCATGAAGAACAATCATTGTAGACCCTACAACACATAATACACACCCCAATACATCCATTTTCTCCAATTTTTCCTTCAAGAAAAAATGTGCAAGCACAGCACTGCCAACACAATAAACGCATGAAAATCATTTGGGTAAATCCCATTTTGACATGGAAGCATAAATAAAAAGTGATTACATTCAATCCCAAATCAATATCTCATTGAAGCTTGTTACCTAACAATTATACTGATCGCTCCAAGTGGTGTTACCAGAATAGCAGGAGCATAAACATAAGCCACAAAATTAGAAAATTCTCCAACAATCACTGCAAATGGTACACAGGTAAAAGTAATCAATCAAATGTAGCTTATAAACTGCATGTAAAAACTCGAAAACGCGCTAAAAAGACTTGAAATGCTTGGAGATGGTCTCGGAATTCGAGTGGAGAGGAACAAAAGGATTTTTAAAGAATCTAATAGATCTAGAATGAGGTTTGAGATTTAGTTAAATGTAACTCTGAGTTATGAGCATTCCTTAGAGATAAGTAGGGAGAGTAAAGAGTCCCAAGACAGTTGAAATTGATACTCACTAGTACTCATGCCGATCCACCAAAGTGGCTCTAACAGATATCCATATCCACCAGAACCTAGAATTCATTAACCACACAAAATTTCATCAGCATAAACCCAAAGGAACAATGTGAGCAGCGCAGCCTGCCAATTAGTAACAAAAAGGAGAAACCACAATCTACAACCCTCAATTGCAACCATTGACAACGTAAATGAAACAAATTAATTCTTCGCGAACTGAAAAATTCAATCATGAGAATGACAAAATCGCAAGAAGAACGAGCGCCTCGAACATGTAAATCAACGAAATCAAACCAAGCATACAGGTAAAATGGAAGACGAAATTGAAAGAACCCAGGCAGATGAAAAAATTAATTGGAGAAAAACTGACTCGCTCGAGAGCCGGAAGCCCCGGCCCGACGAAGACCCAACTTCTTGATGATGAAGCTGGAGCCAATAAAGGCGCTGGATAACATAGCAAGAAGGAAACCTTTCAGGTTATCATTGGGCGAGATGAAAGGGTCATGGGGGCTCATGGATTGCTGCAGAGATTCATGTAATTCCAAAAATTTGCAGAAGAAGAAGAAGAAGAAGAAGCAGAGTGGACACGTTTTTTTGTAATGTCAGTACAACACCAAATTCCCACACTATTTCCCCTTGCGGTTCTCTCCCAATCATGACGTTGAATCCATTTGGCTGCCCAGGCAGAATTCATTTCTTAACCCAAATTATATGAACACAAATATTCAAAACTTTTCATCATTAGATTTTGAGGTATAATTTTGGATCATTATGCCCACATTTTCGTTTCTCTCTCCTTAAATTTTAATAGCTTCCATATTTTACCCCAATTCATAGTTTTCAATCCAGTTGAAATGGTTTAGATTGTAGATTTTGTTGGATTAAATTGGATGGAGTCATCGAATTTTGGGTCACCGTTTTCCTTGAACACTTACTTTTTTTTTCTATACATTCCTAACTGTCACACGCTTTCTTAAAAAAAAAAAAAAAGTTATTTCGATGACTCCATCCATATTATTTCATTCATATTATCACAATATTTTATCACTCATTTCACTCAAACATGTCTTCCATTCTTAATTTTTTTTTTATTTGTTGTAATGATCTTACTTTCAACATAAGACCGAACAATTACTATATACGTGTTACGAGAATTTCTCAAATAAATTCAAACATAAATATCTCTACTTTAAAGCTTTTATTTATAAAACAATTCAAAACATAACATTATAGAATTCGTGAAATGTAACGTAAATATGGAATAAAAAATATTTAGATCATTGTTTTATGGCTTCCCAAGAGAAGTTGTTACTAGAAGTTTATTGTCTCTTAAGTGTAGAATATATTATAAAAAATAACTATTTAAAAATATTCGCTATCAAGATATAAATATATTTGGTATGAATTTTTTTTTTTTAGAGTTGGTTGGTAATATATTTTATTTTATTTTCGTCGTTTAATAATTTATCTTATTTTCAAAATTTATTTAGTAATATATTTTACGTATGGTTGCGTTGCTCACCTCAATATCGACAAATTAAAATATTAAAGAAAGAAAAAAAATATATTATTTTCAAAATAATACAGATTAAAAAAACTGTTAAAATAAAAAATAAAAAATAAAAATGATGATATTAAAAGATATTGGCATCTGATGAATAAGAGAGAAGAAGGAAAGAAAAGGTTAAAGAAAAAACGAAACTCCTAAACCTTTCTCATCTTCCTCCCCCTGTCTTGCTTAGCCGCCGGCCTCCTCCTCCTTAAACCCATCGCTACAATTTGTTGATTCGAGCTTTTTGTCAGATAATCATGGCCACCAATGCAAGTGCCGATGATCAGTCTCACAAGGCTCACAGGTCTCGCCAATCTGGTCCCAATGCAAAGAAGAAAGCACAGCACAAGAAGAAGGGGGAGGTTTCTGAGAATGACAGGAAGCACAACCCGAAGGTAGGTACTTTAATTGTTTCTTGTATTGTAATCAGTCCATGCCCCCGACTACATTTGAACAAAACTCTTGTTTTTCTTTTCTAGGCTTTTGCTTTTAATTCTTCAGTTAAAGCTAAGCGCCTGCAATCTCGTTCTGTCGAGAAAGAACAACGTAGGCTTCATGTTCCCACAATCGATCGTTGTTATGGTGAACCAGCTCCCTATGTTATTGTTGTCCAGGGACCTCCCCAGGTCTGAATTTATTACTTTCTATATTTTTATCACTTGCATCTCTTTTCATTCTTCTTCTTTTAATTGTTGTTACTTACTGTAGGTTGGAAAATCTCTTCTAATAAAGTCTCTTGTTAAGCATTATACCAAACATAATTTACCTGATGTTCGTGGGCCGATTACAATTGTGTCAGGTTCACTCTATTGCCGATTATTATTTAATTTTCATTCTTGTTTCGTACACAAACACATTCTTTCAGTGTTTTGGCTATTTTATTTGGGGATTTGTATTCTCAATGTGTGTGTTTTTCAGGTAAACAAAGGCGGTTGCAGTTTGTAGAGTGCCCAAATGATATCAATGGGATGATTGACGCAGCGAAGTTTGCTGATTTGACTTTGCTTCTAATTGATGGTAGTTACGGTTTTGAGATGGTGAGATACCATGATTCCACTTATTTGAAGATCATAATGAAATTTGTTATGTTAATTTAAATATCTTACCTACATCACAGGAGACTTTTGAGTTCCTCAACATTTTGCATAATCACGGACTTCCAAAAGTTATGGGAGTTCTCACTCACCTTGATAAGTTTAAGGATGCAAAAAAGTTGAGGAAAACAAAGCAGCATCTTAAACATCGCTTTTGGACTGAGATACGTACAGGAGCTAAATTATTTTATCTATCTGGGCTTATTCATGGAAAGTAAGGATCTTCTTCTTCACTCCTATCTTCAAACATTCATTTTTGTTACATTTCATCATTTAATGTTTGCAATAGGTTGATATGTGATTTTATGTACTCAATTTTCTCTCATCGACAGGTACACTAAACGTGAAGTACACAATCTTGCTCGGTTCATCTCTGTGATGAAGTTTCAGCCACTGTCTTGGCGTACCAACCATCCATATGTTTTGTCTGATCGATTTGAAGATGTCACTCCACCTGAACGAGTTCATATGAATAATAAATGTGATAGAAATATCACTCTATATGGTTATCTTCGAGGTTGTAATTTGAAGAAGGAAACTAAGGTACCACTTCTCTGGTTGATGGGTTTGCCTTTCTATAGGCTTTATTATCTGTTTATATTATTGTTTACAACATTGTTTTTACATTTCCTTATTTTCAATGCCTAAATCAGGTTCACATCTCTGGCGTGGGTGATTTTAATTTGGCTAATGTAACCAGTTTGGCTGATCCTTGTCCTTTGCCATCTGCTGCCAAGAAGAAAGGACTACGTGATAAGGAAAAATTATTTTATGCTCCTATGTCTGGTCTTGGGGATCTTTTGTACGATAAGGATGCTGTTTATATAAATATTAATGACCATTTCGTTCAGTATTCCCAAGTTGATGATGATAAAGAAGTTCCTTCAACCAAAGGTAATTGGCTTCCATTCTCTGCATATTAGCAGTCATCCGTCACTTATTCTGAAGTAACGCTTATGCTATAATCAGGTAAAGTTCAAGACGTGGGTGAAGTTCTAGTGAAGTCTCTCCAGAACACAAAATATTCAGTTGATGAAAAGTTAGAGAAGAGCTTCATTTCCCTATTTGGCAGAAAACCTGACAACTTAAATGGGATCCATGGTATTGAGCCGGCAGAGCAATGCCAGCCTGGGTTGATGGAGCTTGATAGACCTAGTGTAGTACATGATACCGATGATTCCGAGTCTTCAGATCAAGATGACCTTACCCCGAAAAAGACTAAATATGAAAGTGAGGGCACTGATGAAGAAGAGCATAATGATTTAAAAAATCAGAAATCCCCTGATGAAGACCATATGAAGGAACATGTTGAATTTCATGAAGGGAGGCTAAGGAGAAAAGCTGTTTTTGGAAATGATGTTGACTCTGATGATCTCATGGTAATGTGACTGACTTAATTTTGTAAATGATGCGGCTGTTCATTTATATTTTGTATGCACAATCCAATTTATGTTAACTTTGCAGGCAATGTGCCCAAAAAGAACGTTGTTAGCGCCCTTATATTTTCTTTTATATCTCTGTAGGATTCAGATGAAGAAGATGACAATGACAGTGATGTTGACGGTCAAAAAATGATGTCAGAAGATGATGAAAATGAAAATGAAGATGAGGATGAGGATGAGGATGGGGATGATAATGACGAGGACAATGGTATTTTCCTTGTAAATCTGTTGTATGCAAATGTTTTTTTTGTTCCATTGATAATTTGGCCACCTTATTACTCTATTTGTAGATAGTGGCATGGGTAACTCCTCAAAGTGGAAGGAGTCTTTGTTAGAAAGGACCGTGTCTAGGCAACACGTGAATCTCATGAAACATGTGTATGGGAAATCCACACAAACATCTACAACCTCAAGGGATGAAGGTGATGATGAAGAAAGTGACGAGGACCACTTTTTTAGGCCTAAAGGGGAGGGAAATAAGGTTTACTCTTTGCCCTAATTTTTTAAAAATAGTATTCCCTTTTTTTAGATTTCTTGTTTTCGATTGTTGGTTTTCCAATTGTGCGAATAGTGGTTACTTTCTTAACGTTTTAATATATTGTTGATGGCAGAATGAAAGTAAAGCAGTGGATGGTGCAAATGCCAGTTCTGAGGATTATTCCAAATTTACAAACTTTTTCAATGATAATAATGTGGAGAGCATTCGTGACCGCTTTGTAACTGGTGATTGGTCAAAAGCTGCTCTCAGAAATAAATCTTCTCAGGATGAAGTTGAAGAAGATGATGATGATGTGTATGCTGATTTTGAAGATCTAGAAACTGGTGAGAAGTATGAGAGTTTTCATGCTGATAAAACTACCGATGCCATGGACCAAAAGGCAGAGTACTCAACAATCGAGGAGCGCAGGCTGAAAAAGCTTGCCCTTCGGGCACAGTTCGATGCTGAATATCCTTTTGATGATCTTGATTATACTTGTTTTTTCCACCTTCTTTTATTTATCTGAATTCTATTTTTTAAGAATTTGTTAGAGACTTAACTCTGACCTACATATGCTGGATCTAAGGCAACGGAGGATGGAAGTGATATAGAAGGTGAGGGAAAGTTAAACCATAGTGAAGCTAATGAAGGTGATGATTATCATGACAAGGTAAACATTCTCCCTTTTTTTTTTTTAAAAGGTAGGTAGTTTTTGCATGACACTGAGCACTGCTTCATGTTTGATTGTTTCAGATGAAGGAGGAAATTGAAATTAGGAAACAAAGGAATAAAGCTGAACTTGATAATATCGATGAAGCCTTCCGAGTGGGGATTGAGGGCTTCCAATCAGGGACATACGTAAGATTGGAAGTTCATGGTGTTCCTTGTGAGATGGTGGAGCATTTTGATCCTTGCCAGCCAATTTTGGTTGGAGGAATTGGGCCTGGAGAGGATGACGTTGGATACATGCAGGTAATATTTTAACAGATCTTTTTTTTTTTTATTAACTTGATTATTTTGCCTTTTTTTTTTTTTTTTTTTTTTTTCTTGTGTCATTCTGAGAAGTTATCGATTGCATGTATCTCACCTTACTAAGTTTCCGATAATGTAATTAAACCATAACACCAGAAGGGGTCATGAACCTGATATAAAGAGATATATCTGAAGCTCTTGTCCGATGTCCTTCATTGCTTGATTAAAGCTTTATTTCCTTTTGGAAAAGTTATTCAAGTTTCTTCTTTCACCGAGTTATGTTGCAATAATATGTTTGCAGGTCAGATTAAAACGACATAGGTGGCATAAAAAGGTACTGAAGACTAGAGATCCCTTAATTTTTTCTGTTGGATGGAGACGTTTCCAAAGTACCCCTGTTTATGCAATTGAAGATTCAAATGGGAGGCACCGCATGCTTAAATATACACCTGAACATATGCACTGTCTAGCAATATTTTGGGGCCCTCTAGCCCCTCCTAACACAGGGCTTATTGCTGTTCAGACTTTATCAAGCAATCAGGTATACTTTTTTATTATAAATGAGATATCATGTCTTCCCTAACATCTTTGATGACAAATAGTGTGTGCAGTTCAAACTTTTATTGTCTCTTGAAATAGGGTTCCTCCCAATATTGCAGCATCAGCGATGATGGTTGCTTGAATATTTTATTATTCCGTACAAATTCTAATTGTACTTTCATTGAGGATTTTGAAAGTGCATAAATATACCATCTGAAGTGTTCAATTTACATACCATCTGAAGTGTTCAATTTGGCATAAAGCGAAAGACTGCAAGAATGAATGCCAAGTCTTCATAGCTAGCTTTTATCTTTTGCTATTTGTATTCTAGATGAGGCTCTTTTTTGTGAATTTAGTTTTCTTCTTCATTTGAGAATGTCTTATCCTCTGGAGTCGTCACGAATCTCACTGCATTTTAATTCATCTTTTATGTACATATTCTTGTATGACATGAATATTTGATTAATTTTTTTTTCCCATAAGCATAAGGTTTGTCTTGTGCCATTTCGGCTGTTTGCATTATAGATTAATATTTGATGCCAACTTTACTTTGAAGTTTTTATTGCCATCTTTTGTTGGCCTTTTCTAGCTTTTTATTGACCTTTTGTATGGCTTCTCAGGCATCGTTCAGAATATGTGCAACAGCAACTGTGCTCCAATCCAATCATGAAGAGCGGGTGGTCAAGAAAATCAAGCTAGTTGGTTATCCATGCAAAATTTTTAAGAAGACAGCACTTATAAGAGATATGTTTACTTCAGATCTTGAAATAGCTCGTTTTGAAGGTGCATCTGTTCGAACTGTCAGTGGAATTCGAGGCCAGGTCAAAAAGGTATGTCTGTTTGAAATAGAGAGAACATTTTGCATGCTATTTTTTCTACTCTCCCATAGAGAGTTTCTTCTTTTTCTTTTTCGTTTTGTTGTAATGCTTACTACAGGAAATTCTTATGTACCTCACTCGTACTTGTCCTGACCCCTATATTTTTTCCAATTATATATTCTCTTATAGTCTGCTTGCTAATGTGCAACTGCTGAACCGTGATCTGGCTTCTGTTTATACAGTGTGAATTATTGGTTCTTATGATGACTTTTCATGATATATAGAACCGTGATCTACCTTGTATTTTCCATCATTTTTTTCCAATGAAAGCTTAGTTTCTAGATAAACAAAAAATGATATATAAAAGTTATTTACTGAGGAATGAAACTTAAGCCTGGCTTGCTTGCTTGCTGATCTGTTAACCAAATAAACATGGCAATAGGAGCAGTTTGTTGTGTAAGATCTTTAATGTGGCTTGAATAAATGTTGCTGGCCAATGGTCGATTTGGACTACACTAGTTGCGAAAGTATGAAACCATCAAACATGGGACGAGGATTTTGATAAATCTTTTTTCTCGGGGGTGTTTCCAGGAAATGTGTAATGAAAGCAATAAAAGAACAAATAGAAGATTTATTTATCAATTTAT
>NW_019268590.1:214014-241617 GCF_002738365.1 Cucurbita moschata | reverse complement strand
CAAATAGAAGATTTATTTATCAATTTATAGATTTTGTAACTGAATGACCCTTACCAGTTCTTCTATGTAATTTGCCATTGTAAATCTGTAGATGGTCAATATGTGTAGCTAGACGTAGGGTCAAGTATTTGCAGGGATGTTAGGATATCATTTGATTACTTTTTCTTTCTCGTCGTTGATAACTTTTACAGTATTGTAAAAGTATTGATTCTCACTCCAGGCTATGTTGGACGCCTGGAATAATGATATCTATACATCAATGGATATTTAATTCCTAGTTTCAACCAATGCTATCTATCTGCAGGCTGCGAAAGAGGAGATTGGTAACCAGCCCAAGAAGAGAGGGGGAGTCCCGAAGGAAGGGATTGCTAGATGTACCTTCGAGGACAAGATTCGGATGAGTGATGTAGTTTTCTTGCGTGCATGGACTAAAGTTGAAATTCCTCAATTCTACAACCCGCTGACTACAGCATTGCAACCTCGTGGTCGAATATGGCAAGGGATGAAAACTGTGGCTGAACTCAGGAAAGAACATAATCTTCCCATTCCTGTGAACAAGGATTCAGTGTACAAGCCAATCGAAAGGCAGAAACGGAAGTTCAATCCATTGGTGATTCCCAAATCATTACAAGCAGCCTTGCCATTCAAATCAAAACCGAAGGATAAACCTAGTCAACAGAGGCCACTTCTTGAAAAGCGAAGAGCTGTGGTGATGGAGCCTCGTGAACGGAAAGTTCATGCACTTGTTCAGCAGCTTCAACTTATGAGACATGAGAAAGTAATGCATTTTTTTTTTTTGGTTTTCCTTCTCTTAGAATATAATATAATAAGCTAACTTCTAATCCATATTTTGTATCTCAATTTTGTCCATATAGATGAAGAAACGAAAGCTTAAAGAAGAGAAGAAAAGAAAAGAGCTTGAAGCGGAGAATGCCAAAAACGAGCAGCTGTCTAAAAAGCGGCAAAGAGAAGAACGGCGAGAGAGGTATAGAAAAGAAGATAAAATGAGAAAGAAAATTAGAAGAAGTGGATGAGGATTATGGAGATTCACCCAATAGTGTTTCTTCAAATATATTGGGATGAGTTTCTACATGTATTCTTAGAGCATCTTTTTAGTTCATGAAAATTTTGTATAATCTTTTTAGTTGGGGAGAGTAGCAATATTTACATTCTATTTATTCTTCATGCCCTTTTTTATACCTCTCAAGTTGATCACATGAAAAATATTCCATTTTTGAAATTGAACAATTGAACGATTGAACGAAGAGAATATGGATATTCGTGAATCAAAGTGGAAATGAAATTTACCCTAACTAATGTAAAATAAAGGGATGTTCAGTTTTTTCAGACAAACAAAGAACACAAGGGAAACTTCTATAGATATATATATGAATGAACATCAATATCATATAAGTGAGGATTTATGTATGATTTTCACAGCAAATAATAACAACTATACACTTTACTACTCTTTTGCCCCTCCCCTCAACTGGACAGCCCACCACCCTATAATTTTGCTAAGAAAAATTGCAGAATCTGAGGCCTCATCATAAACAACTGAATGCCCAAACCCATGCCACTCATCTATTCACACTATAATGAATTTGCAAGTGTAATGATGAAGAAAGACAGATCGTCCTCCTGCGATCCACATTTTCCCTGTATATATATTGACACTAAACCAAAACCGAGCATTTTCTTCACCGTTCGTCTTAGAAGAAGCACGAACTAGGGGAAGTTCTGCTGCAGGCACCAATGATCTGGGACACTCAAGAAATGTGCAGACATGAACTTTCTGAATCTTCTCTTGTATTCTTTTGGAGAAATGACAGTGGGCAGTACATTTTTCGGGACGAGGGAGGATTTTACCCATGTCTCTAATTGCTTGTCCCAGGTGTATTGTCTAAGATAATCGATTATCCCACATACAAATTCCTTCTTTTCGGCATCAACCCCAACAAGCAGAGAATAATCCATAACATTTATCGACTGCACACGTTATGCTAAAAACTGTCAGAAAAAGAAAAGTATCTTCCAAATGCATTCATGAGATTAAATCAAATGCAACAGTAGTCTCTATATAAAACTAAAGCACCTACCTGCTTCAGATCATTTACAAAATCCCTTTCTTGTTTCTTTTATTGTGACACTTCTATTTTTATTCCCCTTTTCACACCCATACCTACCAATGGTCTCTAAAGTTTAAACAAAAACTCATGTAAAGAAATTTTGTTACTCCCAAAAGATGATCCAAATGTACAGAATACAAGCCTTTAAATGATCTCAATAGCAGGTCATTAACAGGCTAGTCGTCCTAAGCCCATTGATTAATAAGCTCAAATAAAGATTTATAAATTAAAAAGAGAAATAAAATTATGTTAAAACTCCCTTATCTAAAATATCACCTCCACCAAATAACTATGATATCTATGATAATTTAAGATTTATATTCCATTTTAGTTCCTGAAATTTTATTTGCACTTTTAAGAGTGATAAGAAACATTCGATTGATGTGATAAAACTACAAAAAAGGAGGGAAATGAACTTCAATGAATTAATTTGTACTCACATTGAGAAAAGCAGTGTCGTTCCAAATTGCCCGTTGCATCCGACGCTTTGCTCGGTTACTCACATAGATGGGAGACGAGTTCATGTCCTTTACAAAGTTCTGATCTAAGAGGACTTCGCCAAAATTGTTGGCAGCCGGATTGTATCGAGCATGTAGAGCTCCTTTAAGATCATATTGGCGAATTATGTTGCGGCCAAAGCTGAGGTTCTCCATAACCATCACATCATGTCTCATCTCTTTCCCGCTCTTTGGCTCTCTCACTGCTACCTGTAAAAGAAACGTAAAGATAACATGACGGACAACTGAGGGTGGGGGTGCTATAAAATGAGAAAGAGATGAATGTTATAGCGATCAAACCTGATAGATTCCAAGAACTTTGGCAAGGCAGGTCTGGTTCCCCATGTCAAATGATTGCTTAATGTACTTGAAATACTCAGGAGCAAACTTCATAAATGAATCATACTCCGTCCTCTTAATTTCTTTGATAATGAACCTGTCATCAAGTGTCTTGGCAAAGAAAGAATTGCTCTTCCCGCCTTTTGCATTCCATTTTATACAACGGCTTAGGGAAGCTATGTAATGGAGCTCAGATGGGCAGCATTGACTTCGAAGATCACGGAACTGATTGAAATATGGACAATTCACAACATACTTTCCATTTGCTAGTGACTTTATGACCCCTTCATGATCTGTCCGCTTGAAAGTCTCTGGAACGAGAGAATCCAACAAATTTAACCTCTCAAAATTTGAGAACTGGTATGCGTCTGATGCGGCACTCGAGTCTGAATCGGAGGATCCATTTGAGGGAACTTTATTTAGGCTCTGTGAACTCAAATTTGGTTGTGAAACACCTCCCCCCTCTCCCTTACTATCCTCATTATGAGAATCCGTTTGAAGGGATAGATCTTCCAACAAAGCGAGTACACAAGCAACTATGCTCGAGAGTTCACCCTCATAGTCCGAAACAATAAAATTATCTTTTGCAAGACGAATGTGTAGCTTCTGTCCTTCTTCGTTGGTGAAGGCAGAGGCTGCAGGTATGAGTTTGGGAGTATAGCTACTGAAGGATTTGAGTTCAGGAAAAAAACTCCTCTGGATGTCCCTTATGTGCATCTGCCGGATCTCCACACATGGTGCCCACAACAATTTGCCCAAGCTTGAATCAGCTGTCAGAACCGGAATGGTCCTATCTACATGCATATCACCAGATGACGCAACCCTTACTTGAGAATCCTCATCATCCAAATGATGCTGGTTGAAGCCATTGGACAAAGACCCTTGGCGAGAAAGATGTTTCGGGCTCAGATCATCCATAATTCGTATCTCCGTGACTTCAGTCACTGAAGGTGAATGATTTTCATCACAACCGGACTCTCCATCTAAACCTTCGACTGCAATTTCTTTCATAGGCAATACATTTTCATCCCATGATATATCTTGCTGAACTTCTGTATCATCATTTGCTGCAATGGATTCTGATTCCTCATGTCTGGCATCAATGTTGCTATTCATATTCATCGTAACCGATTCTGGCTCAACATTTTCAGAGGTGCCAGGGGTACTTGTAAGACCCAGTGATGTTAATGACTGCAGACGTCTATCCCAAATACATGATTCTAGCAGCAGCTCCCAGAGTAACTGATTCAGACTGAGATATTTGTGAAAAGCAAGAGAATTTTGAATCTTTACCTGCATTTCATTCAATTAGACAGGAGAAAGTCTGGCTTAGGAAAATGATGATCGATAAAAATAAGAGACGCACTTCGCCATAAGCAAAAAAGGGAGGGATTCAAAAAAAGCATCGTTAAAGTTCCAAAGAATTCCACAGCACAGAAGATAATGACAAGAAGATGACCTCGAATTCTGATCTTTCTTGGTTTAACATTTCTTCAATGGAAGAAAAGTCATTGAGAAAGCATTGCGGTTTTACATTTGAACTTCTGCATTCAGAGCTTATCTTCTTCAGAGAGTGCGCAATCTCAGTGAAAAGAAGCTTCCCTTTCTTCTTAACCTTAACAGATGCAATAAAATAACACACTTCACAATTGAGTAGCATGGGCGATTAGAAGAAGCCAATTGGAACCGTCAGAAAGCAGTGAAAGATACATAGATAAGATGACATACATTTTCAGTTTCTCTGATGAGATGACCTTGTCTCATTGAACTGTTGAAATCCAGTTTCTGAGGAGGCATTGAGACCGTATAAATTGCTGCAGCGGAATATCTGAACATCGCAACCCTATTGCCCAGTCTACAGTTCACAAGTACAATGGCTAAGGACGATTAAGTTTAGGACAAGAAACATGGAAATGCAAGTATAAGTAAATATCCGGAATATGGCTAGACGTACCCGAAGAAGTAGAGGAAGTCCCCAAACAAAGAATGGCCACAACCTGATGATTTACTAGGTAAAGTTTCATCAGAGAAACAAAGCTCCAAAAACTTTCCAAATGACAAGCTGCGTGCGGCCGTGGAAATCAACACCATTTTTGTGGACGTAGAAGGTTCTCCCTTAGATTTACATTTACTGCAACGACTCCACATCCAAAGTTTTCCTTCTGTTTGACCTGGCAAAAGTTTATACCCTGGAAGCTGTTGGACTTGAATGGAAAGCTGCTTTCCATAATGGGCAAAATAGTAAAAGTGGGCTTCCGGAAGTTCACTACAGACAGTGCAGAAGTTTGTCTGCAATTGCACCAATGTCGAGTCAGAATCATCTTAAAACAATGTTGACCTATATCATATGCTTCTTCAGTAAACAAAACCAATGAGTAGAAGAAAATTAGATGGATCATAAGATAGCTTTACCATAAGCTAAAAAAGTATTATTAAACTTTAAGAAATATCCTTAAAAATTATAATTCACTGTGGTCTAATATTCCTGCTATTGATAAGATAGACCAAAGACAGCATTTTTATTATATTAAAAAAACAGTAGGTAAACATTGTCATGACTTACGAACCTGATTTAGTAAGTTTTCTTGTAAAAATTTTCCAAGAGGAACATCAAAATTCCTGTAGAACACGATATGCAAAAAATGGCTCTGCTCACACATGGTTCCCTTCAAAGCATTTCGGCTTGACATCAAAACCAAAATACTCTGAGAATCCAATGACGACTTTTTCTGCATTGTCTCTTCAGAACAGTTAGGAGCATTTTCATGGAATCCAAGGCCTTCCAAGGCTGATTGATGGGATGCAGACTGTTCGTGACCTGAATTCTCTTCATCAGAACTACCCCTAACTTTCACATCAAATCGATTGGCTGCCTGTGGAGTAGATGGAATTGAGTCAGACTTGGGGGCCAAGCCAATCCAGTCTCTTTCATGTCCAAAATAAGAAGACAATGAGTGATGGGTAGAGGATAAAAGGAAACTTTCTCCCATGACTTTCTTAGACGAATCAGAAATGGATGAAAATCCAGAAAGAATGGCAGGATTATAAGGTTCTAGTTCAGAAGGTATTATTGGCTTTTCCACCGGCTTCAGATTTGATCCGTTAGAAGACTCTTCATGGGGTCCACTTGAAATATAAATATCCGTTAGAAGACTCACACATGGTTCACTTTTATCATTTGCCTTCTCAACTTGAAGTATATTTGAGCTACAAGGCTCTAAAGGTGATTGTGGATCTGGTGAAACCATAGTCGATACTCCACCAAATGGAATAGTTGCAAACATTGCTCGTTGATCAACAAGGAAAGAAGTCTCTAATATTAAGTGAAATGCCATAACAACAGCACGCTGCACAACAAGCTTAACCCTCTTCAGTTCACTGCGAGCTCCTTTCAGCAAAATCTGCATCAGATTAAAAATTAAAAAAACATAGTTCATTTGTGCCCAAAAGATAGTCAATTAAATCAATTTTCCAATTAGACTCTAATCTATCATGGGGCAAAGCAATATCAAAGGAAAGAGGCAACACCAGACCCTGTAGATGGTGTGATGAAAAATTAGAACATAAATATGACTGCTACTTTTCGCAGATGTAGGGATTAAACCAATCACCACAGTTCCGGTGAGTGTAGCTCTACAGAAAAAATTATGCAACCAATAACACCTTTGTTCTGGACGGCTGTCTAAAAGAAAAATGGCATGACATGACAGATTCTTACAAAACTGAAACATATGTGGCAATTAATGCTTGTGTCAGTAACAAAAGGAGTATTTCCAACCGCTGTGACTTTGTCTTGAAAAAGCTCAATTCTTCTTTTTTTTTTTTTTAACCTTTACATAATTTCACACTCAAGGAATTGTCTAGAGAAACAAAAATAGGCAGAAAATCTTTTCCTTTTCTTTTACAAAAATGAAACTAGCAATAGATATTGACCCATCTGACTCTACCAGGTTAAATCACTAAAATTTTCAATAAGCTTGATATGAGGTTCAACCATCCAGAGGACACCATCCTCATTTGCACGTGACTGGAAATCAAAGAATGTCTCAAGAGCTACCATATAAGACTGGAGAGGCGAAAAGAGGATGAGACTCGAGGAAGGTAAGTCCCTCATCCTGAGTGTGGAGTGGAAAAAATTGTGTTGAAGGTGAGTAACTCGGTAACCTAGTTGGGTGATTGTAATTCGGCTTATTTCCATAGAGTCGCTAGCAGAAGAAGAAATGTAAACTTCATCAGCTCCATTGAAGAGTCTGGAGGTCTGTTAACCGAGAACCATGAGAATGATGATGAAATTCTTCATTACTTCTCTTTGTATGGGCCGTTAGTTGGTCCTCACCTGCCTGTGGAGGGGGTGGATTGGTGTCCTATCTCTCTCGAGGACAGAGCTTAATTGGAGGCACCTTCTCCTTGGAGGAGGCTTAAAAGGATGGTTTTTGGGTTGGATAGAAACTCAGCCCCAGGTCCTGATGGTTTTTCTTTGGCTTTCTTCCAAGACAATTGTGAGGGTATTATGGAGGATCTTCAAAAAGTCCTTAACGAATTCTACAAGAGATGCCTTCTCAATAATGCTCTCAACGATAACTTTGTTTGCTTAATTCCTAAAAAGGATATGGCAACAAATGTTCAGGACTTTAGACCCATTAGTCTTATTATCCATGTGTATAAGATTATCTCCTCGATCCTTGCTGACTAGTTTAAGAAGGTTCTACCATCAACAATCTCCGACACTCAAGGGACCTTTCTTGCTCGCAAACACATTTCGGACCAAGCTCTAATTGCAAAAGGGGCCATTGAGAATCATAGAGTTTGAATGATAGAAGAGATTATCTTCAAGATTGACTCTGAGAAAGCCTACGATCACGTGGATTAGGTCTTTTTAGATAAGTTGATGGAAAATAAGGGATTTGGGCCTAAATGGAGATTTTGGATAGGGAGTTGTTTCAGGAATGTGAACTATTCAATCTTGCGCAATGGTAAGCGTGGGGAAGGATTTGTGCCTCTAGAGGTCTTATAGACAAGGCGATCCTCTTTCTCCCTTCCTCTTTCTTTTGGTGGTTGACATTTTGAGCAAGATGGTCTCAAAAGGAGTGGAAAGAAATATTTTGTAAGGTTTTCAAACTGGTAAAGACAAGGTTCACTCATCTCACCTTCCAATTTGCAAAGTATACTATCTTCTTTTTCTCGGATAAAGAGTTATTTAACAGTTTAAATTGTACGTTAGTCTTTTTTTAGACTATCTCGAGCCTTAGGATTAACAAAAGAAAATGTCAAATTTTGGGCATTAATTGCAACTACTTCAAGCTTGAGAGGTCGGCAAGCTAACCTTGTGGGTTTTGAAGTTGAGGCTTTACTTTCATCCTACTTGGGTCTTCCTTGAGCCATTCTCCTAAAAGTAGTTCCTTTTGGGACCCTGTCTTTGGGAAGATCTACAAAACCACCTCTCGCTCCTTTTTCCAATGCTTGTCCAATCCTTCCTTCGTGGGTGATTCCATTTTCTCCTTGGTTTGGAAGGTGAAGATTCTAAGGAAAGCGAAATTCTTTGTGTGGCAAGTTTTGCATGGAAGAGTTAACACCTTGGATAGGACCTCGCCTAGAGGTTCTTTAGTGGTTGGGTCTCTTTGTTGTCTTCTTTGCAGGAGGGCAGTAAAGAACCTAAATCATTATCATTTGGAGTTGTAATTTTGCTTAGACGCTCTGGCACAATTTTTTTAGGTGTTCAGCTTCAGCTTTTTTCAGAAGCTTTTTCTTCATCATTCCTTTTGTGATAAAGGGCAACTTTTGTGGCAGGCAGGGGTGTAGGCCATTTTGTGGGGACTTTGAGGTAAGAGAAACAACAGAATCTTCAAAAACGTGCCAGACTTCTTTTGCTGATGTTCGGTACCTTGTTAGATTCTTTGTTTCTCTTGGGGCCTCAGTTTTTAGACTCTTTTGTAAGTATTCGCTTGGTCTTAATTCTCTTGATAAGAACCCCTTTCTTGTAGTCTAACTCCTTTTTTTGGGGTTATCCTTTTTTGTATGCCCGTATATTCTTTCACTTTCTCTCAATGAAAGTCAAGATTTTTCTTTCAAAAAAATGTCTCAAACTCAATGATATAAATATAAGAGATGGGAAATTATATAAATAATATACTAACCGTACAACCCAAACGTGCTGGACAGCCCTCAATAAACATCAAAGTTTTAGTTGACCTCTTTCCTCCCTCCAAACCACCAGAATGTTCTACAACTTTCTGAAAATAAACAGCATCACATTGTCTTGCCTTTTGGCTCGCTAAAGTTTCAGATGTTAAAATTGGTGAACCGGTACAAAGAGCTATTCTCTCCAGACGGTGGAGCTTCATATCAAGCACTAATGTGATGCATCTCTTGAGAATTGCTTCTTGGATAACTCGTGATGCAGTTTTTTCAACGATAATCACATTTGCAGTACAAGTTTCAATCATCTCTATAACATAATTCGTAAAATCATTTTCCTGTGATCAGACAGTAAAATATCAGATGACATACGGGTGTATTTCTCAGGGACCGAATAGTAAAGACTGAACCATTTAAATTTCAGTACCTGATCCATTGAATTAAATGAAGACAGTCCACTAATTGGAGCCTCACCAAGCCTGCCTTGAATCAGTATTAACCTTGGGTTCTTCCAATTTGTTACCATGTGTTTATGAGCTGCATGCTTCTTGAATACCATGCCCTTGACAAATTGACTGCAATAGGAGAAAAACTATTAAGGTTCCCAATGTAAAGTAAAAATCTGGCATATTATGTCTTACTAACATTTAATCGGGAAAGGGAAAGCACACACACACCAAAGGTTTGTGCTCCACTCACTCTAACATCTTTTCTCCAGTCCATACCAACACTTCAAATGAGAAGAATCAAATGAAGGGAAATAAGCTCCTGGACAGGCTTTTGAATCCATTTTTTGTGTTACAAACATAAACTTTTAATTAAAATGAATAAAGAATGAGATTGTTTATAACACCCAGGACGCTAAAGAGAGGCGAAGAGTGATTGCCAGTGTAATAGACAATGCGTAGGCAAAGTTACATAGACAAATTTAGATGATGAACAGGGAATACAACATCACAGATTGGAATGAGAGGGTTTTGATTATGCAAGTACGAGATATTATAGTCTCGAAATGTTTATAAACACTAATAGGTATATATGTTCCCAAATTAAGTCAGCTCCCCTAGATCTTCTTTTGATGTCTTTAGATCACATCCTCCTCCATTGTCCATTTCCTTATAATGGTTGGATGTTATTCTAAATGAGCTAGGGCTATCGTGGTGCCTCTGCCTCCGTAGGAGGAGTGGTTTTTTCAAGCCTTTTCGAGCTATGGTTTAAAGGGTATGGCAAGAATTCTAATAAAGGTCAAGTAAAAAGATTAATACCTCCCTATATTAAGTTTGCAGACACTGCTCAAAACTTTCAGGGTAGTTTTCATGATTACCTTTGGCTGCGAGTGCCACTTGCAATGCATTTTACTTTTACATGAGCTCCTGGGTCCATTGCTTTACCATTTACTAAAGGCTTCAAAAATGTGGCAGCTTCCCAAGACAAAGAACAAACTATATCCGCCCAATTCTCACCGTCCTCCCCTGATGAGGGAACACCTACTAAGTTAAGAAGATGATGTATGAAAGCCTTGTACTTCCCATTCATAACCTCTTGCATTGCCCTTTGTTTTTCCTCCTTAGACCTATGGCTAACACTGGCTTCATCCACAGAGCGACTAAAGGAACTTGACATGCTCCATTCTGTGCTGTCACCAAACTCATCGTCATCATCGTCATCATCGTCGTAATAACCCATCCCGCCCTCCATGTGATCATCTGGGTCCTCTGGTTCTGGAGGATCCCACAGATTGGTATCCATCCAACTAGAATTGGATTTCTCAAATTCCGCATTAACAGGAACACCAAAACCATTGTGTGTTGCCTCTTGATTATTGATTGGCATTACACTTTCATCATCCCTTCCACCGAGTTGAACATTGCTATGAACTACTCCGCTCAAGTTCTGTGACCTCCTTTCTTGCTTATGATCAATATCTTCTTGGCTACTTCCTGTTGAACCTTCTTGACCATTCCTAACAAAATAAAAATGAACACAATGACTAAATAAGAAAAAAAGTGGTAGTTGACCTAAAAGTTTTCCCTTAGTAAGCTATATTACCTGATATCTAAACTTCCCATTGTTGAACAATCACCTGACACGAAAGAGACGATAAGGGAACTAAATTTGGGGTGAAAAAAAAAATTAGTATAGGAAGAATTGAAAAACTAGGTTGGAACCCAACTATTGCAGGTCGACGGTGAAGGCATTGGACTTAGCATCAGTGATTCACTCGAGCTTCCATCATCCCGCTTCATCGTTTCTTGCTCCTGATTCTCATTGCAAACCTTACAAAAACACATGGCGCCAGCATCATCTAACTTAACAGAACTACCATTCTCCAATTTTTGGGCAGCTGAATCAGCAACCACAGCACCACAATGATGGCACATTCTAGTCTCCAAAGTCCAGCAATGTCACTCAAGAATAGCCTCTCCTACACCAAGCTAAGGCAAGACAACATCATCGTCAGTACAACAACTATTCCTGGAAACCACATTTAAGCGATTGTAAAACTAATCACTAATTACAATACACGATTCATTACAAGCCCTGAACCAAAAACCTCCAAAGATTGCATGCATAAACCAAAAAATTCCGAAGACTATCTAAATCCACAATCCAAACAAGAAAGCAGAAGAAATCCGATATGAATTGGGGAAGAAGAAGAAGAAGACTATCTAAATCAAAAGAAGAAGAAGAAATCAAAAAATTCCGAAGAAGAAGAAGAAGTTGAAAAAGAATGAAAAAAGACCTGAGTGTTAATGAGAAAGCAATGAACGGGGTGTGCTGTGAATAAAGCAAAGCAAAGCAAAGCAGAAGCATACAGAAATGGGTGTTGCTGGGCAATGGATCGTGGAGTTGAACCAAAATATGGATTATATTTTCAAACAAAAAATGGGGGAAAATTGTTCAAAAAATATATTATTTGGTGGGACCCACTCAACATCGACCATCAATGTCAACCTTCATTTATTTATCTATTTATTTATTTAAATGGAATAGTAGTGGCAGCATTTATTTTTTTATTTTTATTATTTGTTTATTGATTCTATAAAACACTATATTATTAAAAAAATAAAAGTAATAATCCGTAGAGTTGGATCATTATGCGGAGTTTTTTAGATTATCGAGAATGGTAAGTTTTAACATTTATTTTTTTATATTCTTAACCAAAAAACTGAAAATAATTTGAAGTAAAAAAAAATTTAGAGCTCCAAGTAAAAAAAAACTAGCTAAAAAACACACACGTCATCCACGTAAGTAGCCATTCAGACTTTCCTCAAGTAATAATTGTAGAGACTGCTATGCAATTTGGATGAGAATGTCCGTATGATGTAAAAATTACCAAAATGCCCATAGAATGAGATTTTGAGATGAATGTTGTTTTAATTGATTTCCACTATGCTAGAACACAGGATGAGATATTGATATTTGTACTTTAGATGATTGATGAATGTTATCTCTCCATTGAGCTTGCATGTGAATAAATAAATTATGTTTTTCATGTTTTAGGTGATCGGTAGGAATATCTCTGTAACAAAGCATGCATGAGTGAACCAAGTTAAGATTAGGGCATTTTAGCTAGAGTCGTTTCACAATGATCTAGGTTAATACATTTTCATTTGACTGAGCACCCTAGGATCATAAGTGGCGATCAGAGCTCTAAGCCTTAGTGCTCCCTAAATTTCATTAACTCCGAGAAGCTAGTCTTGAGCATCCTAAAAATGTGAGATAAGATTTAAACGGCCTAAACTCCCTAAAAACCTAGTAAACCTCAACGACAAGGATGATTAAGAAAGTTTAGCATGCCTAGTAATAGTGAGAATTGTGTCACTAGAGTCTCCAACTCCTATCTTCTCCAGTACGTCCTTTAGTGCTATTAACGACTGAGGTCAAAGTTTTAATGCCCTGCAAGCGGTAGGAATAAAGGAGCAGTACCAATGAGCTAGACCTAGGGTGGATAATATAGCACGTTAAGGCGACTAGGTGCCACTATTGTACGTGGAAACACTCAAGGGTCCTCTAAATAGACTCGTTGTACCGTAAATCCACCTTGAGAGGGGTGAGGGACCACATGGGTAAACTAAGTAGTTGACAAGCACATTGGATCGTTCCCCTAGACTTTGGTTGTATGGCTTTTCCTGTGGGAGAGTTGCTAGTTAACCTTACGCATGTGTTTAAACAAGATGTCATACCATCCTATGAGATAGGATGGAGTCATGTCTCACCCTAGGATACTTATAATTTATCATTGTGGCCATGCAAGCATACTAAATGATATGGAAGAAACTCAAGGGAAGACTCTGATACCAAATGATAAGGAATCAACCCAAGGAAAAACTCTAATACCAAATGATAAGGAATCAACACAAGGGCAAGCTCTGATACCAAATGATAAGAAATCACTACAAGGGAAGTAAGAATCAAATTATCTTGTTGATCGAATATCTCAAGGCAAGAACACTTGTTTGAGATTCGAATCATTCCAGAAGCAAGATCAATTATGTCTAGCTTGAATGATTCTAACATGCAATCTAAGCTACATAGAATTGCAAACGAAAGGTAAGAACGCTTAACCCTAATGATAAAGAATCACTCCAATGGAAAGTAAAATTCAGATTACCTTGTTGATCAAATATCTCAAAGCAAGAACACTTGCTTGAGATTCGAATCACTTCACAAGCAAGATTGATCATGTCAAGCTTGAATGATTCTACATGCAACTTAAACTACATAGAATTGCAAAGAAACTTAGCTATTGGCTAAAGAAAAGCACAAAGGCTCCTTTTACTACATTTTCCAAGTCTACTCGTAAAGACAACATACATGGCTTTATATACTGTCAAAATTAAAACCCTTAACCTTAGTATTCCAAGAGTTGTAACTTTCATATTTTATGACCATAATTAGCCACTATATATACTTTTATGGCCATAATAGCCCCTACATAAATAAGTTTTAGAAATACATTAAAGAAACACCATAACTCTAAGTTTCCATCATAAATTTGTAACCATGTAAGAATAAATGAAGCCCCACTTGAAGTATCTTGAAGTATTTGTTGCATAAATGAAGCTTGATTTTTCTTCACGTGACATTAATATTGCATGATTTAGATGCCTTAGTTCATATCACCAAGTATGAGAACAAAAAAGTAAGTTCACCCAAAGATGAGATTAGTCGTCCAAAAGATCGGTGGCACTAGAACCCAATGAACAACTTCTAAACCTTGATGGGTCGGTGACATACAAAAGAACCGCATTGAGTAATTTTACAGTAAGCTTTATGACCTCAAAAACACTTTTGGTAAAGGTTTGTTACATATTGTTGAAGATTGTTTTAAGGTAAGTGGTTCTGCTAATAAACCTTATGGTTCGGTTGGATAGGTGTGAATTGTTGTGATTTGTGTTGTATGTTGAAATGAATAAGATGGTTGTACATACATATATGTTGTGGATTGTAGATAGCTAGTTTAGAGTCCTCGTGCATGTGTGTGAATGACATGTAGATATGAAAATCATGAGATTGTGACAACTAGCTATTTAATTTCATGAGGCGCTTGGATGAATGCAGCTCACTTCTACTAACTGGGTGCCAATTTCCATCCGCTAGGGTAAAAGTTTATAGGACTTCCACTTATGCACCACCGAATAATTGATACAGCTCATATCATGATTTAATTGTCCACTTGACCTAGATTCAAATCATACCATGCATGTTATATGTTTTTTTTAGTTATGTGGGTATGCATGTCGTACTTCATCAAAGGGCTATTTACTAAGTATTTTTAATATTCCACATTTAAAAAAATAAAAACGACAAGAACGTACACGACATGTGATGAGTCGTTTCCAACCAACCCATGGAGTTTATTTTAACACGGTTTTTCGTTTATTTTAAATTGAGGTTACATTTTATTTTGTTTCACATGTTTTTACTAACACGTATGTCATAATGACTTTTAGAAAAGTCTCAGGTCGTTAGAATATAAATATTTTAATTTTATAAATACTTCCATAAAATATTTACATGGATAAATATGAAAAAAAAAATCATGATAAAATGACAGTAATTAATTTGCATTAACTAAAAAAAAAAGTTAATAATTTGAAACAAAAATTTGAAGAAGAGATTAGATTAAAATAAAAGTTTGTATATAATGTTTTATAGATTTATATTTGATAATATATTTAGAAAACAATTTAGAATTATTCAAAAGTTATTTGATAATATGTCTATAAACCGTAAAAATAATTATAATTATCAACTAAATATTAAATTAATTGTCAACGATGGTTAATTAACTCATAAACAAGTTTTATATTATTTAAAATAAAAAAAGGGGGTGCACGTGGAATTTCGTACAACCAAACAGGCGTAAACGTGGCGACATATTAGAGAAGCTCCGTAGTTGCAGGGAAGTTGGGAGTTGGTGGAGCTTTGTGATTGGCTGTGATACAGTTACTTGTACCACATCGGAACTCCCATGCAATTATTGATTCACCAATTTGGAATTTTCCTTAGTTTTTGAAAGGAAAATATCTTTTGTTTATTGCTATTTTCATTTTCAATACGTTTGAGTGTTCAAAAAAATTTAATAACTCGGAAATTTTGATCAAACTCCTTCGTCAATAATTGTTATTCGAATAATTGGGTCGGATTTAACAAATGTTTTAATCCGACTCGATCTAACTTAATAATGATTTAACAATTATGTGACCAAACGTATGAACTTCTTCTACCCGTAATTGATTGATTAGTTTTGAAAATGATATCAATCACTCATTCGATTAATCATGTTGATTATGGACTTATTCTAACTATGGATATTATATAAAAACATGAGAACGATTATCTTGATCAATCTTAAACGTGGAAATTGTTGAAGTGGCCATCATAGAGAGGCTCGTTCTTAGTAAGGAGATCAGATTGGAGAGATGATTTTCGAGTCAGGTGCAAGAAAACTATCGAGAGAAAAAAGATCTAAATGAAATCATCGCATATGTTAGTTTTTACGAGGTTCAATCAATCATATCATATCATATGTTTTAATAAAAACATAGCTTTAATTTATTAATGAATTTAGTTTTTCAAACCATGCATAACGTGTAGCTTAAAATGACGATTTTAATACATTTTGAATTGCTAAAATCAAACATGAAACGAAAATGTTACGACTAGAAGAAGAATGAAATGAATCTATGTGGCTATGACGTAGACAAGTAGAATTGTGACACAAGACACCGTGTTTTAGTGGTTGGAGCCCTCGCTCTATAGATTTTATTTATATCTCGTCCCTTTGTTTATTTGACATAAATTTAGGTTATTTTGTATCTTATTTAAGGGTAGACTCTTACTTTTCCTGAAAAAAAATATAACGTGGTTCAAATATTTAAAAATATTCGGTAAGTGACCATACTATTGGCGTTGAAAAATGCAATCACCAACATAGTTTATGTTGAGACTTACTTTTTGTGACTATTGCTTCAGCTTTATTTTCTTCTCTAGTTAGGCTTGGATGCATAATATTTCTCTATGCATGGTTCACGCACGAGCACATGAACCCACTAGGCGAGCTCGTATACGTAACCCTAAGATGTCTACGGGTTAGCATATGCTCGTACTATGGAAAACCAATGGAAAAAAAGAAATGTGTATCATATCATGATGTATGCATACGTACAAAAACATATTGAAGAAGTATCATGTGCTCATGACATTCTTGAGCACATGATTTTGAAGTTGGGTTCGATCTGTGGTTTGGGTTTGATGAAACAATAACTTGTTGAGGATTATTGAGATGAGTCCCACGTTCGCTAATTGCAATAATAATTCTATTTATGCATTTAATTTTTTACAAATTCTTTTCTTTTTTTAATATAAAATCGTTTGTTCATTTTTTTTTTTGCTAATGATTTTTATCATGAAATCGTGTTTACTACTAATATTTTGTTTATTTTATTATTATTATTGGTTTAAATCTTTTGTTCAACCCCATATGCTATCAAGCTAACCAAACCACACGTGATGGGGAAGTGACAGACTTGAAGGTGGAGGAAGAGAATGCGAGTCACTCTAGTCGAAAATGTAAAAAAAACTCCGCATGGGGTGCCCTAAAGTATTTATTTGTCCTCTATAGAAGAGTGGGTATGATAAAACAGCTAGTGGAACGCAGTTTTATGTATATTGAAGCCTGGGTCACAAGACGGATGAAAGCTGTCACTTTAACGATCCTAAATGCCTCACAAAGAGAACTCTAATTATGATAGGGACTTGGATGAGTCAATCTGATTTTGTGATTGTTGAGATGGATGACTTCGACATTGTGTTAGGGATGGATTTCTTGCTTAAACACAAATTCATTCTCATGCCCCTAGTGAAATGTTTAATAGTAACGAGGTTCAACTCGACAATCATTCAAACTATCACCCGCTAACCAAAAGAGGTAAAGATGATGTCGGCGCTACAATTGAGAAGGGATCTACCCGTGATGAACCCACACTCACTATCATTACCATGGTTGAAGAGGGGAGCTTGAGTGAACTCGCTCCAACAAAAACCTTGCGACCACTATAAGAACACTATGACACAAAGCTAGAATATCAGACAAAGTATTTATCTCCACTTGGGCAAATAGATTACGAGATTGATTTATGTCAGGGGCGAGATCAACTACCATAGATGTATGTCATACGACTCAACTTGAGCTAGCTTAATTCTACAAACAGCTAAATGAGCTATTGATAGTCGGATTCATTAGACCCGCGAAGACTCTTGTCAGTGATCGCCTAAATATTAGAGAGAGACACCAAGCCAACACCCATATTGAAAGAGGGAGACAGAGACAAACCTCTTAAGAAACTCATAATCACACAAAAATACAATACAAACGGATGAAGACAAGGGTCAGTTGAAAACATCGATAACAACAATGGAGAGAGAGAGAGATCACGTTGTGGTTAGATCTAACTCTAATTTCAAAGTAAAAAGAACCAAAGACTAGTGCAGAAATATTAGAGGCTAGTCAACGTTATCAACAAAGTCGAGAAGGCATCATTTAGGATCTAACTAGTCCTATGGACGCGGACTAGCTTTGTTGTTATCCACTTTGTAACTTGAAATACTACTATCTCGACCAAGAACACACCAAGCACAAGGAGTTAGTACGACCCCACGCAATGAAGAAGAGTTTCCCAAGAAAGAAAGTCTGAGAGACTCCAACAGGGAAGACGTGAAAAGTCGACGAATCGAAAAGTGGTTTTCAACAGTTTCTGATAGATTGGAAGAGACTCCTCAGTGCTGGATCAACTTGAAGTGCGTCGAGAGACCACAAGTCAACCTCATCCTACATCACTGAGTTCATGAAGAGTCAGTTAATAGAGACGTCAACCAATTGAGTGGGGGAAGATGTCACAGTCATACTTGTCTATGGCATATTGTCTGGGCCACGTGTCAGATGTCCCATTCATGCTTGTCGAGGACATATTATCCAAGGCCGGATGCCCGTTCCTAACATCTTTTACTTGCTTTCATGTTAGATAGGCATTACTATTCTTATTGTATCAATACGGGAGTGTATGACCAATCACCAAGATCATGTCTCCAACGTCATGGCTAAAGTGTCAAAAATTGTATAAAAGGAAAATATGACTAGTTGTCAATTGTTCCTATTCAAGTTATATGCTATCAAAGCTATAGATGTTACTTTTTCACTTTTAGCTTATAACATCAATTTCTTTCAAATTTCTTTCAACGGATTTTGCTCCCTCACGCTCACATTTACTACAACATTCCTTTTAAACATGTCACGAGGCTTGATCATACATCAAGGTTGTCTGCAAAATCCAACTTCGACTAATTTGTTCGACAAGTTAGAATAAGTGTCACAAAATCGTTGTCCCGCTGCCACAAAAGTGCAATTGTGACACTTGGCACAATATAGATGAGAACGACACCACTCTGTCTAACTGGCATGGTACTGAGAATGCATCAACAAGCCCCATAGAACTTTTCTTGGACAAAACACATTTATCAACAAGGAACATGGTAGAGTTGGCATTCATGGTGTTAAAAGGGAGGTGTCATTTTCGAGGAAAAACCTTCTACTCAATTCAAGTCCAATGTCGAACACATGTTGCCTCCACAACCTTATCACTAGAGGGGGATGGACCCAAATACAACCTTCGAGAATGGGATGAAGTGGATTCATCCTCTAGCGGCATATATAGAGATAAGATATTCGATACATGAAAACAATTGTGAGAGCTAGCTATCAGTGTGAACTGTTATTACAAGTGGTAGTGCATGTTTTTCTAACATAATAGTCATCCTAAAATATCTTCATCATTGGTGAGGCGTATATATGTATGCAACATAAATAACATGAGAAGTGATTTTGGTTATTCTATAAAACCACGGCCAAATATGTCCTCATGTCTTCAGAAGTGTATGTCGTGCGAGATATACAAAGTGACGTGTTAAGGATAGTTGACCATTCATTATAAGATATTTGCCTTACATTACGGCTTACCATATTTGCCCTTTTATTAAAGGCAAATATATTCTATTCATTTATTATTCTTTCCTTTTATTGCTATTTCCATATTATTTGCAATTTACCATATTTCTGTATTTTGTAAATGATTATAAATAAGAGAACTCTCATCACCATTTAAGTGTGGTGAATTCAGCAAACATTCACATGGTATCAGAGCCCTTTCGATTTAATAACCCTGATTCTTTCTTCTCTATGGCTTCCGAATCTTCTTATCATCTTCTTCCTTTCTTCCTCCAATTATCTTCTTTGAAAAAGCCAACTTCTCCCTCTCCTTGAGAGTCAAGACATGCTGGGCTATGTTGATGGAACTATGGTTCCACCCCTCGCTTTGAACCAGAAACCTCCTCAACACTCAACCTCAAATATTTGGCATGGAGAGCAGCCGATCAACGACTTCTCTGTCTTCTGCTCTCCTCTCTCACTGAGGAAGCCATGGCTGTTGTCGTTGGTCTCTCTACTGCACGTGATGTTTGGCTTGCGTTGGAAACTACGTTCAGCCATCAGTCGAAAGCTCGTGAACTGAGACTCAAGGATGACTTGCAATTGATGAAACGTGGCACCAAACCTGTTGCTGAGTATGCCCGTGCCTTCAAAAAAATTTGTGACAAACTTCATGCCATTGGCAGACCCGTTGAGGATATTGATAAAGTGCACTGGTTCCTTCATGGACTCGGCACCGAATTTTTAGCTTTTTCTACTGCTCAGATAGCTCTCACCCCTATCCCCTGTTTTGCAGATTTAGTCTCTAAAGCTGAAAGTTTTGAGTTGTTTCAGCGCTCCCTTGAGTCCTTTGACTCCACTCCTACAGCATTCACAGCCACTAATCGCGGTCGCACCCATGGAAGTCACCCTGCTTCCTTTAGCAATCAGCAAGGTCATTGTTATTCTCACACAACTCTTCTATTCGAGGACGAACCCACTCAGGTCAGGGTCGTCAACCAGCTCACTGCCAAATATGCCGCAAAGAGAACCATTATGCTGACCGCTGCAACCAACAGTATGTTCGACCTGATTCTTCTCATGCTCACCTTGCTAAAGCCTTTAACACGTCATGTTCTATTGCTGGACCCAATGCTGCTAATTGGTTTCTGGACACTAGAGCTTCGGCCCATATGACTGTCGACCCATCTATTCTGGATCAGTCTAAAAATTACACGAGTAAGGACTCTGTGATCATAGGAAACGGTACATCCCTACCCATTACCCACACCGGTACTCTTTCTCCTGTTCCAAATATTCACTTATTAGATGTCTTGGTTGTCCCTCACCTCACTAAAAATCTTCTTTCCATAAGTAAATTATCGTCTGATTTTTCTCTCTCCATTACATTTACTAATAATCTTATTACTATCTAGAATCGTCAAATAGGAAGGGTGGTGGCAACCGGTAAAAGAGATGGAGGGCTATATGTGCTGGAGCGCGGCAACCCTGCTTTTATTTCAGTCCTTAGAAACAAATCTTTACGTGCTTCATATGATTTATGGCATGCTCGTCTGGGTCATGTGAATCATTCTGTTATTTCTTTTTTAAATAGAAAAAGTCATCTTTCTCTTACGTCTTTATTGCCTTCTCCATCATTATGTAATACTTGTCAGCTTGCGAAAAGTCATCGATTGCCTTATTCCTGCAATGAACGTAGGTCGTCTCATGTGTTAGATCTTATTCATTGTGATCTTTGGAGTCCTTCTCCCGTCAAATCAAATTCGGGTTTTTTTTATTATGTTATTTTTATTGATGATTATTCTCGATTCACTTGGCTTTACTCTTTAAAATTTAAATCTGATTTTTCTTATATTTTTCTTCAATTTCAAAAATTTGTGGAAAATCAATATTCTTCTCGTATCAAGGTATTTCAAAGCGATGGTGGTACCGAATTTACTAGTACTTGTTTCAAAACTCATTTACGTAATTCTGGCATCCACCATCAACTCTCTTGTCCATATACACTTGCTCAAAATGGTCGTGCTGAGAGAAAACATCGTCATGTGACTGAGACTGGCTTGGCACTTCTCTTTCACTCTCATCTTTCTCCTCGTTTTTGGGTTGACGCCTTCAGCACTGCAGCTTATATTATCAACCGATTGCCTACTCCACTTCTTGGAGGTAAGTCACCCTTTGAACTCCTTTATGGCTACACTCCACATTATGACAATTTCCATCCCTTTGGTTGTCGTGTATATCCTTATTTGCGCGATTATATGCCTAACAAGCTTTCTCCCCGCAACATTCCTTGTATTTTTTTGGTTATAGTCCTACTCAAAGGGTTCCGCTGTCTTGATCCCGCCACCACTAAGCTATATATCACCCGTCATGCTCAATTTGATGAAACTCACTTTCCTGCTATCTCTAGCTCCCAGACCCAACCTCTTCCCCCTATTCCTATTTCAAATTTCTTGGAACCACATCTTTATCATATTGATTCATCCCCCCTACCACTTCATCACTGCACATTCCTCGATCCAATTCATCCCCATGAGATATTTGTTCTGACCTTGTGGATGAGTCTGTGCAGGTTGATACTTCTCTTGCAGGTTCCACTTTGCCACCCTCGACTTCTAATTCGACTTCTATTGAACCTACTGTTGATTCCTCTTCTTTGGGCACTCATCCTATGATCACACAAGCCAAAGCTGGTATATTCAAGACTCGTCATCCAGCAAATCTTGATATTTTGGGTTCATCTGGACTTCTTTCTGCTCTTCTTACATCCATTGGCCAAAAGGATTCAAATCTGCGGCTAAGAATCCTGCTTGGGTGGTTGTCATGGATGAAGAAATTCGAGCATTACAACAAAATGATACTTGGACTTTGGTTCCTTGCCCTGCCAACACCAACATCGTAGGCTCTAAATGGGTGTTTCGTATTAAATATTTGTCTAATGGATCCGTCGAGCGTTTCAAGGCTCGTCTTGTTGCCAAAGGTTATACTCAAGTTTCTGGTCTTGACTACACTGACACTTTTAGTCCGATTGTCAAAGCTACCACTGTCCGTGTTGTACTTTCTATTGCAGTCACAAATAAATGGCCTCTTCGACAACTCGATGTCAAGAATGCTTTTCTCAATGGAACTCTCATTGAACATGTTCATATGGAACAACCTTCTGGGTATATTGATCCTCGATTTCCCACTCATGTTTGTCTATTAAAGAAAGCTCTTTATGGCTTAAAGCAAGCTCCTCATGCCTGATTCCAGTGTTTTAGCTCATTTCTTCTCACACTTGGGTTTTCTTGCAGTCACACTGACACGTCCCTTTTTGTCTTTCGTCAGCAATCTAACCTTATCTATTTGCTTCTTTATGTTGATGACATTATTGTTGCCAGCAACAACTCATCTCTTATTGACAGCTTTACTCGCAAGCTTCATTCTGAGTTTGCTACCAAAGATTTGGGTTCTCTCAGTTACTTTCTTGGTCTTGAAGCTTCACCCACTCTTGATGATCTCTTTATAGTCAGTTAAAATATGCTCGAGATATTCTTACTCGTGCTCAGTTGCTCGATAGCAAACAAGTCCACACTCCCATGGTTGTTTCTCAACACCTCACTGCTAATGGTTCTCCTTTCTCTGATCCTACTCTCTATAGATCTCTTGTTGGCGCCCTTCAATACTTGACTATTACGCGTCCAGATATTGCCTATGTTGTCAATTCTGTCAGTCAATTCTTGCATGCCCCTACTGCAGATCACTTTCTTGCTGTCAAACGTATTCTTCGCTGTGTCAAAGGAACACTCCACTTTGGTCTTACCTTTCGTCCATCCACTGTTCCTAGTACGCTCGTCGTTTATTCGGATGCTAACTGGGCTGGTTGTCCCGATACTCATCGTTCTACATCCGGCTATTCTATTTATTTTGGTAACAATCTCGTTTCTTTGAGTGCTAAAAAGCAACCTACTATCTCACGCTCCAACTGTGAATCTGAGTATTGTGCTCTTGCCACAACTACTGCTGAATCCCATTTCTCACAAGCAGGCCAAACATGTTGAACTAGATGAATCCCATTTCTCACCACCAGACCAAACATGTTAAACTAGATTATGATTTCCTTTAAACTAGATTATCATTTCCTTCGAGAACTTGTTAACGCTGGCAAACTTCGCACATAATATGTACCCTCTCATCTCCAAGTTGCTGACATCTTCACAAAAAGTATTTCTCGACCTCTTTAAATTTTTTAGATCCAAACTTCACGTTTGTTTAAATCTGACGCTCAGCTTGCGAGAGGTGTTAAGGATAGTTGACCGTTCATTATAAAGCAAATATCTCAATATTTGCCTTACATTACGGCTTACCATATTTGCCCTTTTATTAAAGGCAAATATATTGTATTCATTTATTATTCTTTCCTTTTATTGCTATTTCCATATTATTTGTAATTTACCATAGTTCTGTATTTGGCAAATGATTATAAATAAGAAAACTCTCACCACTGGCGGTGAATTTAGCAAACATTCACATGACGTAGAAATAAAGATGGTTCAAATTATCATAATCTGTGTAGATCTCTATAATTACATGAAATTAAAGTAAACAAACTATAAAAAAAAAAAAAAACAATAATAATAAGAAAAGGAAAAAAACTATAAAACAAGGATAAGGAGCCAGTGCAAATGANAAGTAAACAAACTATAAAAAAAAAAAAAAAACAATAATAATAAGAAAAGGAAAAAAACTATAAAACAAGGATAAGGAGCCAGTGCAAATGAGTTTCACATTGCATTTTGTAATTCAGAAGCTCGGTTCTGAATTCTGATCAACCCAATGTAGTTCTCAATTCAAAATTTCGGGATAGTTTTGACGATATTCGGACAAAGTACCTCATCTTCTGGTTTATCATATCCATTTCTGATGCATCGTGAATGGCAAGGGCCTCATTTTGCTTCAAAAACTAGGTGAGGAACACCAACACAAAAAGGATGATGAACAAAGCCACCAAGAACAAGATCATCATTAACTGGCCCTTGGCGCTGGCCTTCTTCATGACCACAGCTACTTTTTTCTGTAAGGGTCGATACAAAAAAGGTTTAATCTTATTATTGGGAACTTGAAGGTGATTTTGTGCATATGGCAAGCATTGAGATAATAAACACACCTGAACAAAATCGAGGCGATTTGATGTACTGTCCATTTCATTTCCAAGATCGTCAATAATTTTATCCTGCATAGAGATTTTTTTCGAGTTTTAGAAAATCGAACCAGATTGCTATGTATAAGAGAATCAATTGGCAGCACTGCAGCCTACAAAATCTGCACCTGCAATTTGAGCTCTTCATGTATTGTAAGCCCAACACCTCCAATTCTCTCCACGCTTGCACTCAACTCATCCAACTCCTCGTCCTGCCGCCTATATTAAATTCAACAGGGAAACAAAATCCAGGTGAGCAAACAAGTACTCCACATAAACAGCCCCAGGTTTGGACGGAAAAGTGCTAACGAACAATGACATCTCTCATTTTATTCTGTTGTTTTGATACTTCATCATTATACTTTAAGCAGGAAGGATTCAGATAACAACCAAATTAAGATGCACAAACGTTACTTTATGAGAAGCAGCTGTCGATCAGATTCGGATGTGATGAAGTCATCATTTGCTTGGTGGGCTGTATATAAGTTTGATCTGTCTGTTTCGTGCGGATTTGGTAATCTCATCAATTCTCGACGCATCCCATTAGAACTAGCAGTTCCAGCTTGCTCCTTTCCAGCTCCCACTACTTTCTTGACATTTCCAACCTAATAAAGTAACAAAAAGAAACGTAAATACATAGAAGATGCTTTGTTCGAGCTATTTAGAAGAACTGACGCATTACTGAATATCTTGAGTCATTATAATAAACAAGAAGCACATGCAACTATATGGAAAGAAACAAAGATTAAAAAAAAAAGGCTAACCTGTGTCCTAGCTGTACTCGTCCATCTCCTTCGTCTTTCAAGTTCTGCATCATCAATGCCATACCAAGAAGGATCTCTAGCTGCCACAGCAATAGCTTTGTCCAGTTCATCCACCTTCCTATCAAGAAAGCTGACTTTCAGAGAAAGTTTATGTTACAAGTCAAAATTAGGAGCACCAGTTGCAACATATTGAATCATTTACAATGCTTACAAGTCAGAACAAATGCTATCCAATATTTTCGATATATAATTCAAAAAAAAAAAAAGGTTTCACAACAAATAAAAGAAGCGGACATGATGGTTTAAAAATTGAGAATTTACCTGCCATTCAATGCTCTCACAGGCAGCGAGCAACTCTTTTGTGAGTTGTACTCTCTCTCCTAGATCGGAAGATATCCTTTCCCATTGGTGAAAACTTGATTGCAGTTTATCGATCTAATAGGATGAAAAATCACATTATAAGAAAATGCACATGTTACCAAACAAAATGGCAGAAAAACATAGACTTTAAAAACATCTATCCTCCAATAAGTATCTCTCCAATCTCTCCAATCTTCCCCATGGGTTTCTAGAAGAGCCTCTAACCTCACCATTGGTATATTCAAAAAGATGAGAATTTGTACCTACTTACAATGATATTATACCATAAGGTATAAAATTCATGCTGGAATTGCCAAAGCAATTTAGCCAACAGGGCTTTGCTTCTAGTCCTTACGTTCAACCTGTGCCTACACCCCCCGAGGTCCACCAATTAAGAAACCACCTCCCAGCTCACAAAGTTCAAAATTTTCCTCCTCATCAACCCCTTCCCAATAAGAAATCTCTCATCAATTTCTCAATTGTCTCGCTTATTGCACTAGGCACTCTAAACAATCACATAAAGTAATCGGGATACCATTTAGGCTGTCTCACCGTTGAAGAAAAAACCTTTCCTCCAAGATGCGAATCTCCTTCAAATCTTTCCTTCGACAGGGTCCTAAAACATAAGGCTCCTAGGCTTAAGAAATGCTCTGACCTCACACCCCACAAAGGTCACCCATCTGCCCAATTTTAGTAGAATCACAATTTTAACTTAAGATCTAACATTTGCGTTATCAATCCTAAGAACTAAAATACCCTAAAAATATTAAGTTTTGATTCAGATTAAGAAAGATCCCTCCTTTCGAGACAGAAAAAATTGTATCATCAACAAATTAAAGTAAACCAAGGCCACTCTATCCTTCCAATCTAAAACCCCTGCTGAATGTTACCCTACAATCATTTTGTAATAACTCTACTACGATGTCCACTACAAAGAGGAAAAGAAAATGAGAGAGAAGGTTACAATTCCACAATGTCCATTTATACCCAAACCCCTTCTTCACAACGATCTACAAGAAAAATCTCAATCCACGATCATAAGCCTTCTCAAAATCAATCTTAAAGATGACCCCTTTCCCACTAATGGGATCTATAATCCTCAATAGCCTCATTAGCTGTAAAGGCTTTGCTCTGAAATCGTCATGGGGAGAACCTTTCTAAGTCAATCAACCAACACCTTGGCAAAGATCTTCTCATCTTATACACATTAGTCATGAGGCTGATAGACCGAAAATCTCAAACCTCATAGTCTATCCTTCTTCGAAATATGGCAAACAAAAGTTTTATGTAAAGTTCTACCCAAAATGCCACTCTCAAAGAACTCATCTGAGCACTCTTCAAAAGTCCTCTTTGATAAACTCTCAATTATCTTGGAGAAAGATCATAAGAAAACACATGGAGGCATAGAGCAACGTTTCCCAAGAACCATCCTTCTAACTTCCTCCCATTGAGAAGTGAGAGTCCAACATAGCTTAGTCTACACTCCAATCCACGTCCTCTAGAAAAGCTTTGAGAGCCACTACACGATCATATAGAGAAGAAAGGAAAAAAAGGAGCACTTCCCCCTCAATCCCCTAGTCCCTTTTCAACACCACCTTGGCCTCATTCTCAATGGAGCCAATAAAGTTCTTGTCCGTGAAAATAGGCCAGATTACATCACTAGCTCACTAGACATTGTTTTTTCTTCCTTTTTTTTTTTTTTTTCCTTTTT
>NW_019268590.1:180401-214001 GCF_002738365.1 Cucurbita moschata | reverse complement strand
TAAAACAAAAAAAAAAAAAAAAAAAAAAAAAAAAAAAAAAAAAAAAAGAAGAAAGAAAGAAAGCCCTTCCATAAGAGTATCATTAACACTACATCTTCCTTCTTGACCCTCATCCCCAAAAATGTCTCTACTCCTAGACTTCAACACCCCCCTTTGAGTGCGCACAGCTTCCTTCTAGAGCCTCAACCTAACAACACCACGAGAATGAGGTTGTAAAGTAAGGGTGAGACAACCCACATATTCCCAAACCTGAAAGGATATGGGGCCTAACTCAAAGACCTGAGTCCAAACAATGCCACCAATGGTCCAAAGCAACTTTAAGCCCCAAAACATGCCTCATGTGACGATCATGTTTGTCCCATGTATGTTGCTTGTGGCCGCATGTCGGATGTCTCGGTCATGTTTGTCCATGATGTGTTGTCCATGACCACATGCCCATTCCAAACCCCTCTTACTTGTTTTCATGTATAGTTAGGTTTCTATTATTCCTATCGTGACAATACGGGGGTGCATGATTGTTCACCAAAATCATGTCTACACCCGCCAAAGTTAAAATGCCCAATATTTATTATAAGGGATGTGACTAATCGTCAATTCTTTCTACCTAGGTTATATGCTATAAAAGTCGTGGTTGTTGCTTATTTGTTTTTAGCCTATAACATTGCTTTCTTACAAATTGTTTTCAACACATTTCTCGCTCATGTTTTCTAAAATGCTTTCTCTCAAACATGACCAAGGTTCGATCATACGGTTATCCACGACTTATGATTTTCATACAACTAACTTGTTTGTCAGGTTGAAACAAGTGTCGTTTAATCGATGTCCCGCTGTCACAAGAGTGCGATTGAGACAAGTGGTATCCGAGCCAAGTTCGCTCCTAGTAATGAAACATGTCCACTGCAAAACAATTGGGTAAGTCCCAAGCTAACCGATTGGTAGAGATTGAAGATCACTTGCTCTACATTAGTGAAGTTCTTAATGGAATGAGGCTTTTGGAGTCCCACATGAACAAGAGTGCCGCTAAAGTAAACAGGATCAATGAAATGGCAAGCCGCCTTGAGGCGATGTCAGTCCATGAATTAATGGTTAGGGTCAAGGCCTTAAAAGACAAAGTCACAACTACCGATGACTTCAAGCGTGGGAATAGATCGACATGCTCTTATCGCCCAAATGGAAGAATGTATCGAGGGCCTAGACAATGCATGCCCAACAAGCGATCATTCAGATTATCTCAAAAATGTCTGAGGATTTGAGATTCCCTTGGAATAGTCAAGGCTGAAGTGGCAGATTTGAGCGCCAAGTTAAACCTCACTATGAAAGCGGTAGGGAACCAAACTCCAACTTGGGGTGCGGCTAGTTTAACAAAGTGAAGGTCTCAAAGCCTAAGCACTTATGTGGAGCTCGAGACACTAAGGTTTAGAGAATTTTATCTTAGACTTCGAACAATACTTTCAAGCCACAAATACTGTGGCAGAAGAGGCGAAGGTCATGTTGGCCATAATGCATCTACCTAATGATGCAAAGTTGTGGGGGAGATCCAAGTACCCACATTCAATATGGCCAATGTATCATGGACACTTGGGAGAGTTTAAAATAAGAACTCCACTTACAATTCTTACAAATTGTTTTCAACACATTTCCTCACTCACGTTTTCTAAAATGCTTTCTCAGAATGTGACCAAGGTTCAGTCATACATTTGAATCTTCCGCAACTTACGATTTACATACAACTAACTTGTTCGACAGGTTAGAACGAGTGTCGCACAATCATTGTCCCACTGCCACAAGAGTGTGATTGTGACACCTCGCATTAAGAAAAGCATCTATCCGCTCTTTAAATGACGAGAACATACCAATCCAACTTCAAGCAAGCGGTTGGATCAAGTAAAATTCCCATTAACTAAGGGTGGATGGAAACAAAAGGCAATCCTCAATAAAACATTAAAATGTCTCACAGACCTGGTCATTCTTCCTCCTTAACACCTTCGCTGGAGGAAATCAAAAACGTTAAAGTCCCCTACCAAACACCCCACACAAGCCAAAGAGCCAACCCACCTCTTCCTGAAATTCCTTCCTAGCCCTCTATCTCAAAGGGCCATACACTGCCGTCACCCACCCTCCACCTCAAAGAGGTTTAACAACACTACCATCCCACATCATAACAATACCCCTAGAGGCACCCAAGGTCGCCAAATAACCCCATCCTACCTTCTTCCCTAAAGACTCCTCACCAACTCCTGACAAAAGCTCATATACTTGGTTTCCATCAAAACAACAATGATTGGATTCTCCTTAGTAATAAACTCCCTAACCAATCTTTTTTTATACCTTCCCTAAACCCTCTAATGTTCCAAGAGATCACCTTCAGTTTAAAACTTCAAAGAACTAGCTTTATTCCCTTCTAATTTAGGGAACGCCCCAAATTTTTTAACTGCCAAACCCTCTATCCCCCTTTTGCTTCCTCCTACTTCATCTTTACCTACAAACCTAAATTAGGAGAGGAACCTTGCCACCCAACAAAGGACCCTCTATGGATAGCACATGCATGCCAACTGAAGCTAAAAGGGCACACATCAACAACCAATGAAATTAATGACACATCGAGAATACCTAGTTGGTTAAACACAATAAAAAGGATCTCTCATAACACCCTCTAAGGCTACCAAATGAACTCCCTCCACTAATCATCGTCTATCCTCAACACAAGCCAAAGAAGCTAAACACAAGGCAAAGAAAATAGAAACAAACCTCTCTCACAATTAAGTAACGACTTGATGAGGCACAATAAAACTATAAATAGGGAAAGGATTAAGGAAGTGAGGAGGAAATGGATGAGAAAGACATCCAAACTGATTCCTACCCCAATGGCAAGTAAGGAGAAAAAGGCCCAGATCCAGCCACCTTCCTCTCTCTCACATTAGATGTGTAAGGCAAAAACTCTAAAGGAAAATGTACTGATTATCTGAGGCTTCAAACTAACCCCAAGGAGCAATTGGTAAGGAACTTTTGGGATCAAGCACACCTGGTTGTGACCTTCCAAAGACAAGGTTTCAACACTTAGGACAAAATGCAGACGAAGGAAAACATGCCTAATTGGATGAGACTTCAAAGCTAACCCCAAGGAACAGTTAGAGAGGGACTGTTGGGATCAAGCACACCCTGTTGTGCCCTTCCAAAGACAAGCTTTCACTACTCCTCTACATTTGTGCCCATCCAAAGACAAGCTTTCACTACTCCTCTGCATCCATGCCCTTCCAAAGACAAGCTTTCACTATTCCTCTACATTAACACCTCCTAATTAACTTCACGAATATCATGGGGCATTAAACTAATAGATAGAATTTGCTCAGGGAAACTACACTATCATCAATCTTCTTATTCCCTCCCACTTCAAACATTAAACCCAACTAGGGAAGTCTTGATCCTTCAACATTGGAGAAGATAAAAAGTATTCATCTTCAGAATAACTAACACTTCAAGGATCAGAAGGGTAGCCCTCCCTTTGACCCACTCAAACTGTCCAGGTGCCTTCCCCACTTCACTCTCCAAAAAACCCACGGTATCATCAACACCCATCATATTAGCACCATCCTCATAAGCCTCTTTGAACAATTAACGATCATCCAATATGGTATTGAGATGTCATGTTTAACTGTCCAGGTGCCTTCCCCACTTCACTCTCCAAAAAACCCACGGTATCATCAACACCCATCATATAAACACAATCCTCATAAGCCTCTTTGAACAATTAACGAACATCCAATATGGAATTGAGATGTCATGTTTAACTGTCCAGGTGCCTTCCCCACTTCACTCTCCAAAAAACCCAGGTATCATCAGCACGAAACATTCCTTCTCCTTTACAGTTCAAGAATGAATTGATTGAAGAACCTTTACTTAACTTCTCCTCCTTAACTACTCAAATGAAACATTCTAGAGACGGTAAGGACCTTTAATGAATTTATTGACGTTTTCCCTTATTTTTTGGGCTATTTTTGAGTAGAGGTAATTTAATAGGCTGGATGAGAATCAGGTAAAGCTCCTTCGGCTCTAAACAGCTTGGCTTGGTTCTTTCTCCTGAACCTTCAAACATGGTAAACTCGGCATGAAGGATGGAAGAGACTGATTTCACTCTTGAACAAGGAAATAGGTAAGCTGCTAGATGAGAAAAAGAATCAACCAAAACCCTGAACCTCGTAAACTCAGTAAAGTGGCTTCGCCCCTGCCCCTCTCTCTACAACTCGATAAAGCAATTCCATTTCCTTAACTCCTTCCCCTATTCATTCTTTCTCTTCTCCTTTCTTGCTTGCTTGAACTCCTTTTATTCTAGATCCTTCACAGTCAGGAAGGACTAAAGATTCATGAGAGTGAACAGAAAGATCAGCTCATTCACCTTCACCTCTATTCTCTAACCCTCCTCACTTTACAGTCGGTAAAAGAAAGAAAAGAGATTCATGAGACAGAACTGGCTGGCTTGCTTGCTTGAACTCCTTCCCCACTTCACTCTCCAAAAAACCCACGGTATCATCAGCACGAAACATTCCTTCTCCTTTACAGTTCAAGAATGAATTGATTGAAGAACCTTTACTTAACTTCTCCTCCTTAACTACTCAAATGAAACATTCTAGAGACTGTAAGGACCTTTGATGAATTTATTGACGTTTTCCCTTATTTTTTGGGCTATTTTTGAGTAGAGGTAATTTAATAGGCTGGATGAGAATCGGGTAAAGCTCCTTCGCTCTAAACAGCTTGGCTTGGTTCTTTCTCCTGAACTTTCAAACACGGTAAACTCGGCATGAAGGATGGAAGAGACTGATTTCACTCTTGAACAAGGAAATAGGTAAGCTGCTGGATGAGAAGAAGAATCAACCGAAACCCTGAACTTCGTAAACTCAGTAAAGTGGCTTCGCCCCTGCCCCTCTCTCTACAACTCGGTAAAGCAATTCCATTTCCTTAACTCCTTCCCCTATTTATTCTTTCTCTTCTCCTTTCTTGCTTGCTTGAACTCCTTTTATTCTAGATCCTTCACATTCAGGAAGGACTAAAGATTCATGAGAGTGAACAGAAAGATCAGCTCATTCACCTTCACCTCTATTCCCTATCCCTCCTCACTTTACAGTCGGTAAAAGAAAGAAAAGGTATTCATGAGACAGAACTGGCTGGCTTGCTTGCTTGAACTCCTTCCCCTTCACCGATATGACCTTCCCGGATTTCACAGTAAACTCCTTCCCCTTTCTTTTTGCTTGCTTGAACTCCTTCCCCTCGTAAACTCTTAATTGAGTCTTTCTCTTCTCCTTCCCCTATTGACTCTTAAACTGTAAAGGGGCGAAGCCGTGAGACCGAGTTGTAGAGGTTCAGGATTGAGGTTTCTTCTTCTTTTCTTACTGTCGAGTAAGAGTTAAATGAAGGAAAAAATAGGGAGAGGAGTGAAGCAATGAAATAAATAAAGGTTCAGGCAATGGAATTGCTTTAACGAGTTTACGAGGTTCAAGCAATGGAATTGTGAGACGAGAAGAGGAGAGGAAAGAAAAGATTCGAGACAGAGGTTACAGAATAGGTTCAAAAATCATAGGAGAAAGAACAGTTCAGGAGAAAGAACCAAAAACAAACACCTATTTCGGAAGGTTCAGGAAAGAAAAGAGAAAGATCAGTAGCGAAGCCAGCCACTTTACCATGAAAGAAGGGAATATCGGAAAAGGGGAAGGATCAAGAATCAATCAATAGGTTCAGGAGTGAGACCGAGTTTACAGTGAAAGAAAGGATCAGAGAAAGCTACTTCCCTCTCCAAAAAACCCACGGTATCATCAACACCCATCATATAAACACCATCCTCATAAGCCTCTTTGAACAATTAACGAACATCCAATATGGTATTGAGATGCCATGTTTAACTTAACTGTTCATAATTTGAAGATGAACTTTTCAAATGGAAGGTTGTATATTGGCCTGTGGCTACCATCTCACAGAATATGAGAGACAAATACAAAGGACAAGGTAGATTTTTAGAGATAAAGAAAAATCTCAATAAGATCGGAAAGATGTCAACTTATGAAGAAAAAGGATGAATTTACATCCATATTTATTCTTTCACAGAAAATTTCAATCACTGATAGTTGCTAAATGTTCATCTTGGGAGTTGTGATTTAACGTGCATTCTATCTCCACATTGTCTGGACATCCGAGATCTAGTTAGATTTATATTTCATATATTCGTGTAACAACTTTCATCATGTCTCGTATGTTGATGAGGGTTCTTTTTGCAGCAAGCAAACATAGTCACAAGTTTGTCTCGCTATTTCCACTCTCCAGTTTTTCTGTTCTAATTCACATTCTTTATCTTTAAACAACCAATTAAATATTGCAGATAAACAAATACATAGTTTCAAGAAGCTTAATGTAAATGACAATGCGAGCATAATTCAAGCACTATAGACAATCATAACTATCAGCAAGCAACAAACTTACAGATTCTTGAATCTCGTCTTTTACAACATAGAACGGATCTTGAGCCGATGGCATATTCAACTGCAATTAATAAAAATTAACACAATGAATTCCAGAAATCAATATTTGTCCGCAGTTAACTGAATGAAAGAAAAACAGAACTCTCACACCCTCAAATCAACTTAATTTCATTCTCAATCGCAGAGAAAACAGATTGGACTTTTAAAATCTGTATGCCCTAATAATCAATCGATACAAATTTAATTTGGGTCAGCCTGTGCACACCTTGTAGAATAGCGAATCCTAAGTAGGTGGCCAGTCCACAGGGCAAAGTTCAAGATCACAGAGAAACATCACTCCCTAGAGTTCAGTGTCTTCAAAACCAAGATTAGTCCGATAGGTACCAGACAACATTGACTATTAACCTTGTTTTCCTAACTTTTTCAAGAAAATTGATCGTGAGAACGGATTCCTTTGGGTGCAAAAAAATCTCTACCGTTGGAGAAAGAAAACGCATCCCGCAACGAAAAACAACCCTAAACAAGATAAAGGAAACAGGCAACAAGACAACAATCCAGCAGACAAACAAAACCCTATCTATTCCTCAACAGAACGATCAATCTCCGACCGTCGTCAAACCGTCAAACCAAATACACAAAAACCATTAATCAAAGGAAGGAAAAGACGAACCAGAAAACAAAATCCAGAAACCAAAAGAATCACAAATCGAAGGCCAAGAACACGATCAAAAGGAAGTGGATCGAGAATCCAGAAGGAAAAAGATACTTGCCAGAACGCGAAAAACCCAATCGCGTGATGAGATCTACGCTGACATGTCAGTATATGAAATTAAATAATTGGGTTTAAAAAAATTTAATATAATTTAGGTTTTATTCTATTTTCGCCGATTTACATACAAATATTTAATTTTCTTTTTTTCATTCCATAAACATAAATTTTAGAATTAATTCGTCATATTATTTTAAAATTAATTTTTATATAAAAAAAATAGTCAATAATAATAATAATTTCATAATCAAACATATTTCAAATTTTATTGAAGAAAAGTCAATGGAATACTATTTTTTTGAGAAAAGTCAATGGAACCAATTTTAAATTTTACTTGAAAGAAAATGTTAATCATAACAAAAAGCAAAGCAAAGCAAGGGAATGCGTTTTGATTTTAAATTAACACCTCCGCTCGCCCAAATCCCTGCAATTCACCCGTGGTCAGATTGTAACCCACGCACCACCCGTACCTCGACCCGAAAGGACCTACACATGTGGTGCCCTCATGTTGTGCCATGTGGCACACCTGCTGTGCAACACACTCCAATTGGCTTCGCTCTGTGGCTCCCGCTCGAAAACCCATTTTTTTGTCCAAATTCCAACGCGATGACTTGGGACGCTTTCGAGGACGGGAGCTTACATAAATTGTATTGGGGAGAATGCCGGATGAGGCCAACCAAGTAAATGACCGTACTGTCGTTAGGTTACATGCTCGTGGTTTTTGCACGCGTCATAAACTGTATATTTAGACTGTTATGAAATAGTACGTAAATGTTATGCGATGTGATTTCTGTGCTGTTTTTGGATGAATTGTTATGTTTTATGATGCTATGTGTTATGATGTGCTCGGAGTGCATTATGTGATTGTTATGATATATATTGTGTTATATGCACAATGTGAATTGTTGTGTTTGAAAGTATGAAAACGTTATGTTATGTCTTGTAAGTTGCGTAAATGGTATGATATGATTGACATGAAAAACGACAAATAGCATGAAATATAACCTCGACATATGCATGAAAGACAACGATAAATGATATGTTAGACATTATGAGAAATGACATGAAAATGTTATGATATGAAATATACGTTAATGAGGTTGTATTAAGAATAATTAAAATGGAAAGATTTAGGGATTATGTATTATTGCGTGCTCATGCATGCATTGGGGGATACCCCTGTTCTTTCATGATAGTACGGGCGCTTACACTACTAGGCAGGAGAATGATTATTATGTTTGACATAATGCTGTCATGACGATCGCTACTTCTAACGGGCGTCTGGCATCAAGAGCTCTTAGAGTATGCTCGACCGACCAGAAAGGAGCCAAAAAGATGTGCGAACCCACTGGTGGGTCCATACTCGCACGTGTGGGTCGTGTGTAGGAAATTAATTACACATCCAAGTTGCCCCGTTAGGGTAGCTGCCATAGGAAAATAAACTGTTATGATAGGTCTCATCCACACATTAGTATGTTCTTGCATTATAACCCCATAAGGGGTTGCTTATTAAGTATTTTTAAATACTCAAGCCTCGTGATACTATATTTTTCAAATAAAGGCAAGACGCCCCTGTAAGACTAACAAAGGCATCGAAATCTCGAGACTATGGTACATGCATAGAATAGATTCACATTTAATTTTTTTTTAGCAGTATAGGTTGAATTGTATTTTCATTTAGTAGTATATAGATTATAGTATAGGGCGTTTCATTTTGTATTGTTTTCGTGTATTTATCTTCTTTGTATCAATTTTATTCTAAGGTAATAAATGAATCAAACAAAGTTTAATGTTGAGTTTTTGATAAAAGAAATAAATAGAGTTAATTCCGCAATAAATGTGTTGGCCCTTAGGTTAAGTATGAAATTTAGGGTCGTTACACTGGCTCATCTACACCATTGTCTCGATCACACTTTATATTGTCTATCTTAAAATAAAATTAATTTTTGTGAGTAATTAATTTACTCGATAACTTATATTTAACAAGTTACATTAATTATCTTTTTAGTATATTTACATTTTACAAGTACCCTTTTATATTTATGTGTTTGGTCTGGATGGGATTAAAGAAACAAATGATTATAGCATGTACTTAATTTTTGATATAGAAGAAATTAAAGAAACAAATGATTTCATTAAAATAAAAAAAAATAAAAAAAAAACAAACAAGACACAACATTCCCTAGACCAAATTTGAGAATGATGATTTTTTCTACTTAAAAAATAAGTTCAAACAAAAACATGCAAATGACGAAAATAATTGAAAAATATAATAAATAATTATTAAAAAACGGGCCTTAGCGAACGCAATTTTCACCCTTAAAAAAACAAAGGTAAAAATCAATAAGTTATTTCATCAGTGGAGAGTTCGAAATATTTACCTACATTTTTTGTTGATACTTTGAAATATCGGTCTCGTGTACTTTATAATCGTATATTTATAGCATGTACTTAACTTTTTCAACGATCTTCAAGAACATAGCTTTGGAGATGTCTTGATCATAAAATGGTAACTCTTCTATTTCAGCTCATTGAAATTTCTTGAATCCCAACGAATTTACTCTAATTAATTGTTCTTGACCTTTTTTTTTCTTCCTTATGACCCTTGAAGCTTATGAAAGCTAACTTAGTTGTTTTCTCGAGAGATTCGTTAATATTTTGGTCAGAGTTAAACTTTTGGTCGATCCACCTGTCACAATATCTCACACTTAAAGGTGTGGATAAATATGAAACTATTATGGTAATACAAGGACAACTGAAATAATGAACCGTTCTACTCAAATAAACTATTCCTTACTGACTTAACAACTTTGACTAATTTTGTCTAAAATAAGTGGCACTAATTTTGACACCACAATGGTCGACTGAATCAATCTTGGGCAACTTGTTGAGGGCAAACCAAATCGATCTTTGGCCTACAACTTAACGGCTCAGCCTTTCAAGGTTTGACCGAGCCCTTAGCACCGCACTTCATGAATTAGGGTGAGTTTGATCTTGTCTCTCCTTGGGTCATAGGCTAACCCATCTCAATAGTCTCAATAATGTGGGCGGAGACAGAAATATAATCTTTTTCTCATCCTCTTTTAACTGAGAATGAGAAATCTCTTTTCGTTGGTTTCCGTGTTTAAAAAGGATTTTTTTTTTCTTTTTTGAAAATGAGTATTTTTAAAAAATAGTTTAAAGACGAGGTAATTGAACGGGTATTTATATTATTATTATTATTATTTTTTTTTATTTTACGGAATATGTACCGTAAACCAAAACCTCTTTTCACCCTTTTCCTTCGTTGGAGTGAAGTGGCTGCTTAGCTTAAACCGGAACCAAACTCCCTTTGCCCTAACAGAAGTTTCAATCTATACCACAGCTGTGAGCTGCAATTTGTGAGCGAAAGCGGAGAAGTTAGGCCTTCGATTTCCTTTTTCCCCGTCCTTCAGAAATCTTTTCGATTCAGTCCCCATGGCGAGCACCAAAGTTCAGAGGATTATGACCCAACCCATCGTACCTTCTCATCTCAATTCCTTCTTCTTCATTTCATTCTCCATTTTCTATCATTTTTCTGCGTCTTTCACTTACACATTTTATTTCTCTTTCAATTGATGTTGGTGCGCCTTCAGAACTTGATTTTCAGGTTCCTTCAAAGTGTAAGTTCCTTTTCAGCTTCATTTTGTTTATAGTTTTTCATAGTGAAATTGATGTTTTCTATCTCTGATTTTATTCACGTAATCTTCACGCTCGAAATTTATACAGAAAGCTCGGATTCAGATATGGCTTTTTGAGCAGAAAGACCTGAGGATCGAAGGCCGAATCATTGTAAGTGGTCCTTTTCTTTGAGAAACTATCGTGCTAATTAATAGTTTTTGTTTTTAAAATGTACGTTTAAATGCTATAAAAGCTTACTAGGGTTTAAGTTTCAAATGTTGAATCGTCATCTTTTTTCTTTTCCTAAAGATTTTTCTCCAACCAAGGTAAACTAAGAACGTTGCAATCTAGATAAAATGGAAGTTAGATTAGTGAAATTGGTTATCATTTGATATATAAAACATTCTGTGGAGGTATTGAAATCATCAAGCATACTAAGTTAGCTTGAATTAATCAGTCATGCCACAGTAACAACTCTCATTGTTTGATGGGGTGAAATGTTGGGAGGTATAAAGGGTTGTGTATCTTCAAATTTACTCTCAAGAACAATAGAAACTAGTAAAAGTAGTTGAGAAGAGGAGAAATGACTCTAAAATTTGGATAGGTTCGCTTGTTTTCTGTTGATTTAATATTTCACTGTATAGAAAAGACAATTGTTTTTTTTTCCTTTTTGTAAAGGAAAAGAGACAGAAAAGCAAAAATATATGAAGATACACATAAAATTGTGCTTCCCTTGGTTGTTTTGATTACACAATTCAAAATCAGCTTTCATTGAAAGAAAAAAATGCAAAAGAAAATCAGTTTATATTATTTTCTTCTGTATTAGCGTAGTTGTACGTCTATGTTGGCCCCTGGAGGTTAGTAGTCGTAGTGCGAAAAATAAGTCTTTCTTCATTAGATTAGTTAAGGTTTTCTGGGTTTCGTAAAGTTAAGTTAGAAGAAGAAAGTTCTTCCTTCTTACGTAAGATTGGTATGGTAAGTTGTTTGGGTTGGAGAAAGAAAGCTTTGTTGGAGCTTCTGCAATGTCTGATGGCCCAGAATTTCCTTTGGAGATAGTATGCTTTGAAATTCCTTCGTAGGAAGAACTGGGATGTCATTTGACATATTTGGAAGAGCAAGAAAGTTACTGGAGAAATATATGTTTGAGCTAGGACTATGGAGGTTAAAATTTTACCAATTCATTAGGTTGACATTCGTGGCCTACTAAATTTAATCCTTCAATTAAAGATTATTAAGGTCTTAAGATCTCTTTAACTGCAACATGTCTTCGGTGTTCCTGTAAGAAGAGTCTAGGTAAAAAAGAAAATGGCACTAGAAGAAGACTAGACAGAAATCTTTGGCTTCATTTGTCTTCGGTATCGTCGCGACTTTCGAAGCCGCCATCTTGGTGTCACCTTCGCTGCCTCCCTACACAGTCGCGACTTTTGGAAGGTGAAGAGTCGCGACTTTTAGAAGGTGAAGAGTCGTGACTTCTAGCATCGTGCCAAGGTGGGGAAGACGAAGAGTCGCGAGCAACATTCTGAAAGACGAAGAGTTGCGACTTCCGGCGCCACGAATCGCTACGACTACCGCTCCTCTGACGACAACCACGATCATAAAAGACCACAATGAGGCCGCCCCTCCGATCCCACACTTGCACAGCCTGCGAGCCACTCCTCCGATTGAAGAAGACCATGACGACAGTTGCTCCTCTGACTTTCGGCACCAGTAAACGTGTACAACTGCTCTTCCTCCTCCGACGCCTGTATAGCCCACGATGACAGTCGCCCCCTCGACAGCCACCGATAAAAAGCCTAGAAATCCATCTCGGAAGATTTCCTCCTTGGTTTTTCAAAGAGTAGTTGGGTTACTGTTTTTGCTTGATTGTACCTCCGACAACAAGGATTTTGCATCAACCAGCAATGATTTCATTTTGCATCAACCAGCAATGATTTCATAACCAACAAAGATTTTGAATCCATTTGACAGTACCTCTGACCCGTGGCACCACACCAAATACTCCAGAGGATTTTGAATCCATTTGGACAGTAACCTTTGACCCATGGCACTGCACCAAATACTTCAGAGATTCAAAACGAAAACTTATGCAATTGAGTTAGACGGGAACAAGAATCAAGCTATTAGAAATAACAGAGGCAACTTTTTTCCTATCATTGAAATGAGGCTTTTTCCAATGGCTGAAAACATCCACTACCATTGGCTCCACTAAACCAAAAATTCAAGGAGAAACGTTTTTCGGAACAGATCATTGGATAGAAAAACTCACAAACAAGAAGGGTATTATTGCTGAAATCTCATTGCACCATGGAAATGGAGGTATAAACAAATTGTTTGTCCTAGTGGGCGAAGAACGGATAGGTTGGATAGCTTTTTTCGATCTTATTGGAAACTATTTCTTGCTGTCCACTAAAATACTATACCATCAACTAAACTCAAGATCCTAGAGTAGAAGACACCACAATCATAACCATCGACCTACACAACCCTTGCATGTTACTAAAAAGTTGTCACAAATGCTAGAAAATAGAAAGAGAAACATACCTTCCAATTCTAAATAAAAAAGCAAAGACGATCAACAACGTTTTTTCCTTCCCCCCATTAATACTGTATGGGCTTCGAATTCTAAATAAAAAAGCAAAGACGATCAACAATGAGTTTTCCCTCTCTCCCATTAATACTGTATGGGCTACGATAGTGATTGTCATTTAGAAACATTTTTACGGTGACTGATTTACGATAAACAGGAGCATCTAATCTATGCTCAATGACTCCTGCCAACTAAACCCCTACAAAGTTGACAAGGCAATTCTCCGTTGCATGTCAAAGGAGCAAGTATCATTAGTTTGAGTTTGTAATAAAAAAGGTCAGCAAAAAGTTGAAAACTATGTTGTGAAAGTAGAACCATGATCTGATGAAAAGCACTTGTTTACAACAACCCATGGAAAGTAGAATGAGATAATGATCAGATAGGTTTATTCAGTCTTTGAACACCAAAGTTACTGAATTTTCCAAAGAGGCCTTTTGTGGCAAGAAATCTATCGATGAGTGTCAAGGTGGGTGGAGACCTGTTGTTTGACCATGTATAGAGTCCATTATTGAGGGGAAGATCAATGAGTTCGATTTCTCTTATGAAATTGTTGAAGTGTCTCATGCTTTTGGTGGCTTTTCCACTGGATTTTTCATGTGCCCATCGAGAGGTATTGAAATCTCCCGCCAAACGCCAATTCTCTATACATAAGCATGATAGGTCCTGTAATTCCTGCCAGATAGATGTCTTTCTTGAAACCTACCGGGGCCATAAATTCCTGTATAATTATTAGCCAGTGTAATATGGTTAGGGTGTATAAGCCTTTAGTGACTTCTGAAATGGTCAGAGTTGGGTCATTCCTCATGATTAAGATCAAGCCAAAGATGACCAACCAATATGTTTGGCACTCCATAGAGATTTAACTGTCTAGCGATCAACATAATTCAATTTTGTTTCTTGAAGAATAACCCTAGTGAGATTGTATTTGTGGAGGAAGGACTTGATTAGAGCTCTCTTTTGTGAATAATCATAAGAGGTATTGACCTCCCAATTGTGACTTGCCCGATTTCTCATAATTGATGTTTGAAAAGAGACCAACAATCTCTCTATTCAGTTTACTCAATTTCTTGGCCATAGTGGGCTTCTTTTTCCTAGATGGAATAGCCATGATGCACCTGTGGTGTTCTTTTAGACATGGTGCCAAGATTTGGATGGCTCTTGTTGGTGAGTGTTGCTAATGTTGGGGTGACCTCTTCTACCTCTGTTTCATCCTGCTTCTCTTGTAAAAGAGTGCCAAGCGGATGCGGGTGATCTTTAGCAACGGGTGAGAGTTGTTCGCCTTATCCGCAGTGGGGGATGGTGGGGCGGTGGAGAGGGATAAGGGGTTGGATGGATATTCGTCATCTAATTCTTGGTCAATGCCAATCGTGGAGTATTTTGTTCTTGGGACGAGGAAAGTTTTTGGTTATTTATGATGATGACATATTTTCTGGTGATATTGTCACAACTTGCGGGTCGGGGTCGGGGATAAGAAGTGGTGTAGAGGATGGGGTTTTGGAGATTGGTGGATAAGAAGTGGTGTAGGGATGGGGTTTTGGAGATTGGTGGATAAGAAGTGGTGTAGAGGATGGGGTTTTGGAGATTTTGGTGGAAAGTAGGGTGAGGGGTTGGTGGCCTTTGGTTTATGTGGGGAGACTGAGTTTATGGGGCATGGTAGATGGGGGGGTGGAGGAGTATGGTTTAGTTGGGGGATTGACCTTCTTTTATAGGAGTTGGCTTGGAGGGTAGGGGGATGTCCATGGCGGATGGGATTGGTCATTTACCTTTTTGGGGCTTTGTGGTATGACCATAGATTCTGATATGTGTAAATTTGGTGTTGAGTCTGGTTGTACTTGAGAGGTCCCTTTAGGTGTTGTTTCTCGGTGGTTTGACCAATGGTGTGGTTCAAGAATGCCGCAAGAAATATCTATAATAAACTCAGTATTCTTTGAGGTACAAAATCTTTTCCGTGCTTGTTTAGTGCACTAGTAGCCAATCATAACATCAACAAATGGTTCTTCATTAAAGGAAGGCTCGGTCAATATAATGACCATAAGGGGAATCTTGGAGGAAGATGATGGTATTGAGACTTTTGCTTTCATAATGGTGGCTTCCATAAGGTCTATTCTTGATGAGGTTTTTTTTAGCCATCTCAACAAAACCTCCACGGGCATCTCCCATGTGTTTCAAAGTTTCAATGTCCCAACGATTGAGAGGCAAATTTTTTATTTTAATCAACCTTCATGTGAGGGAACCACGGGATCGAGGGAACCACGGGATCAATCAGGTGCTTTTCACCCACCAGACTATGGTTCTATTTTCCCAACGTAGTTTCCAACTTTTTGTTAGTCTTTTTTATTTTACAACCTAATGAGACTTGCTCCTTTGACCTGCAATAGAGAATCGCCTTGTCTACTCTACGGAGTTTTAGTCGGCAAAAGTCATTGAACATGAATTGGATGCTCTTGTTTATCATAAACCAGTCATCGTGAAAATGTTTTCGTGTGACAATCACCATCGTATCCCATACAGTATGAATGGGGGAGAGGGGAAACTTGTTATTGATCGTCTTTGTCTTTTTGTTTAGAATCGAAAGGTATGTTTCTACACTGTCTTTCTATTTTCTGGCATTTGTGGCGATTTTTTAGTAATAGGTAAAGGTTGTGTAGGTTGATAGATGTGTTTGTGGTTTTGTCTTCTAGTCTGAGATCTTGAGTTTAGTTGATGGTCTGGTATTTTAGTGGACAGGTCTGTCGTCTAACTCAATTGCATAGGTTTTCCTATCAATTACAGATTTGAATCTCTGAAGTATTTGGTTAGTGCCATAGGTCAAATGTTAGGATTCAAAATCCTCTAAGTATGTCATGGGTCAAATGTTAGGATTCAAAATCCTCTGAGTATGCCATGGGTCAAAGGTTAGGATTCAAAATCCTCTAAGTATTTGGTATGGTGTCATGGGTCAAAAGTTACTGTCCAAATGGATTCAAAATCCTCTGAAGTACTTGGTGTGTGCCATGGGTTGGGTTACTGTCCAAATGAAATTCTGGCTGGTTGATGCAAAATTATTGCTGTCGAAGGTACAAAGCAAAAACAGCAACCAGATGCTCTTTGAGAAATCGAGGAAATCTTCAGAGATGGATTTCTAGGTTTTTTATCGGTGTTGTCGTGGGCTGTGCAGGCATCGTCGGAGAAGCGGCTGTACACGTTTATTAGCGTCGGAAGTCAGAGGAGCGGTTGTCGTCGTGGTTTTCTTTAGTCGGAGGAGCGGCTTGCGGGCCGTGCAGGTGTGGGATCGGAGGGGCGACTGTCATTTTGGTCTTCTACGGTCGTGGCTGTCGTTGGAGGAGCGGTAGTCCCAGCGATTCATGGCGCCAGAAGTTGCGGCTCTTTGTCTTTTGGAATGTTGCTCGCGACTCTTGTCTTCCCCACCTCGGCACGATGCAAGAAGTCGCAACTCTTCGTCTTCCAAAAGTTGCAACTCTTCGCCTTCCAAAAGTTGCGACTTTGTTGGGAGGCAACAGCGACGACATCAAGACGGCGGTTTTGGAAGTCGTGACTCTCTCTACACCTAAAAAAAAGTTTTCTGTCCCTATGGCATTGTTAAACAAAGCAGACTCATTGACTTGGCTCCCTAGTGCTAACGGGGTCTTTTCTACAAAATCCTTGATGATGGACATGGGAAAAAAGTAGAAGCAATAAATCCCACCCTAGCAAAGACGGAATGGAAAGGATGTCAACCTAAAAAGGTGAAGTTCTTCCTCTGGGAAATAGACCTAAAGCCGTTAGCACAAGTGAAAATCTTAAAAAAAAAAAAAAAAAGAATGTCTTACATCACTCTTTCTCCAAATTGGTGTCCATTATACAAGAAAGAAAACGAATCACAAAACCACTTGTTTATGCAATGCACATACACTCAGAATTTCTGGATAAAGATTCTCAATATATTCGGATGACATCTCATATTTCTTAGGGAGATAATGATTTTTTGGATATAGCCTTAACGTATCGCCCTTTCAAGAATGCAAAAGATACCCTTTCAAGAATGCAAAAGACCTATTATTGGAAAAACCTCATCATGGCTTTCTTTTGGAATAGGTGGAAAGAAAGAAATTAGAGAATATTTGTTTACCAAGCTATATCTTGGTGTAATCTGTCTAATATTTTTACTTTCTATAATTATACCTCCTTCATTGATCTCAAATACCTAGATAAGGACTCGATGAGAAAATACCTGGTTCAGGTGACCAAACCCTAGCATCAACCAAACCCTAAGCATCAACCAAAGAGCCAACATGAACCAGGGACAGGGAGAGAGCTCAAAAGTACCATCCAGTCCTTAATTTCCTCTTTCTGTAGCAATCTTCTAAAAACAAGACTCCACAAGCGAGTTGAAACATCTTAGAATTCCAAAACCAAACCTTGTGGTGAAGAAGAAATACTGAGCAAACGAGGGAATTGAAGCTTCAAAGGAGAGTACTAAGCCATAGGTCTTGCCGAAAAAGAATTTCTACAACCATTGACTTCTAAGACTCCATTTCCTTTCTGCCTTTGGATGCATAGCCTTTAAACCGTGAATGCTAGTAGTAACTTCACGGCAAAAGGTTCGGCAAAAATTTAGGTCTCGACTGATAATCATTTGGTGACTTTCTTTTGTTTTGTTATTTACTTTCCAAAATGTTTTTCAAAACCCGAGACAAGTTTTCAAAAATGAAATAATTATCAATTGGGTCTACTTATGAGTTGTACTTCCGTAGGGCTTTGATGAATATATGAATTTGGTTTTGGATGATGCCGAGGAGGTCAATGTGAAGAAGAAGAGCAAGAAGAGTTTAGGTTTGTCTCATCCTCTTCGGTATCCAAATCTTTCTGTGATTAAACACAGACTAAAAAGTTGTTTTGTCCTCCACATTTTCAGGGAGGATATTGCTCAAAGGAGATAACATAACTCTGATGATGAACACGTAAGCTCCTGAAGCTCTCTCTTTCACCGTATAATTCTTCTCTTTGAAAAGTTCATGAATGATATAATCATATGCAAAATTACAGGGGGAAGTGATGGACATTTTTTGGTGCACCCATAATAGAGATAGCGAAGTCAGCCCTTTCATGTTGAAACTTGAAGGCCTTGTGTTACCATAGAATGTTCATTTTACTGTCAATTGGTTGGTTGTTTTTGTAGTCTTGTTTGAAGAAAGTAGAATACAGTTTATGCCAGCCATTGCACTCAACTCAGCCACCTCTATTCTTGTTGCATGGATACTCAACTCTATGATTCATGGCTAGATTTGAATATCTATTTCTCTATTGGATTGCTTGAAACTACTAAAAATTTGGCAACAATGTTTATAATTATACGACAATCCTGGTATGATGACAAGCCTTAGAACTCTTAAGGTGATTGTAGGACTTGTTTGGCTTTACCTCATGGTGCGGCTATACCCCCCCCATCTCATGTCTCCTACAACATTTAGCCACCAAGACATGTTTTCCTGGACATATTTGGTTTGCTCTTTAGAGACAAAAAGAACCAACAAATTCATTTCCGTTTCTCAGTTTCTTAAAAAGAGTTCAAATGGGAGAGGAAGCCACAAGAGAATTAAGAATAAAATACATCAAAGAAACGAGCTGAACATGAGATAATCACCATTGTGTTCTTCTCAACCCCAAGAAAGAAACAAAAAAGGAACTATTAACTCAGGAACACTGAATTGGTGAGGATCCTTGAAATAATGGATCCTACAAACTCAGAGTTCCCCGAAGTTCTTACCTAACCAAAAAGAAAGCTAATTTCTTCAACAAAAAAATAACATGAAATTCAAGTCTCTCTGGTTAGGTTATGGAACAGAGGGTGGTGGTCTGCAATCAAAAGATTAGCTATGAATCACAATGCCAGAAAAATTGTGTAAGAATTCGAACCAAAAGGCCGGGAACGAGAGCTCCCGAGTCTCTCAGTTCCTAAATTCAGCATGCACAGCCACTCCTTTGCTCGGTCTCCACAATGGTTTCGGGGATTCCTTGAAAATATCTGCAATTACATTCATGATCAGTAAGACGTTGGTGTTTTTCAGTCTCGTCCAAAGTCTTGTAATGAAAAATAGAATATGCAACATCATAAAAGTATGGCAAAGGAAGGACACCCACCAAAAATAAAACACTAACACAGATTTCATTGCAACTCTAATCGCAAAAAAATGGAAATAATCGATGGAATAGAATATTTAATAACTACAACGCCAAATTCAGTTGTATTAGCTCGATTCTTTCAGATAACGTCACATGGAAGAAAAATATAGTGATGCATGAAGAAACAGAAGAAAAAAATATATATATACGTACACAAAACAAGGTAATGCTATGTTTTAGAAACTCATAAAATCCTAATAACATTGCAATAAATCCTTTCGACAAAATTAACGTTTTAGAAACTTACATATCCTGTTCGTGTTCGTTGGCTAATGCAGTCTTGGCAATGCATAAGAAAGCAGCGTCAACGTTGTAGTCTTCTTTAGCCGATGTCTCGAAGTAAGGAATATTATCTTTTGAAGCACACCATTCCCTAGCTTTCTTCTCAGAGACCTACAGTAATAATAATCAGATCAACATAAAAACAAAATACACATCTCAGAAGTGACAGGTTCAGACGTCCTTATAGCTTACCACTCGACTATTCCCACCATCAATGTCGATCTTATTTCCGAGTAATATGAATGGGAACGTCCTGGGGTCAGATGGGTTTGCCTGAAAGACAAAATACTAATTAAGACTCCAAATAAACAAAAAGATCAGTACAAATAAACACACTCAAACTCGCACAGCCTAAGCATACATGGAGAGCTACGAGCGCATGTATGTACTAGTATCTTTCTTTTAATTCTCTAATGGATCATATATGCCTTCAGTGTTTTTTGCGAGTAAAAATCTGCTTCCAGACATCATTGTCCTTTAATCTTTATCTAATTACGCTATCATCACGAACCTAAGAAGCATCAATGATTATCTCAGCGACACCATGCATTGCAGTGTAATCCAATTAAAACCATACTTTGACAATGAGAAGAAGAAAATGAAGAGGCAGGGTATAGCCTTGCAAAGGTAAAGAAACGGGTACACACCAGAATGAAGAATGCCACTCATTCAAAGGCCAAAACAATATTTACAAGCCAGGCACAAATGGCTTCCGAGGTGGTTGTTCCTCGACTTAAGGTAGTAGCACGGTTTATAATACACGAAGACCTCTAAAGGTGTTTGGAAAAAGCTTGAAGGAGCAAAGGTTGTACATTAGCTATTTAAATTAAGACCTAAAACAACAACCCCAAACCATACGAAGTATATAGATCTTAAAAATCGAACTAAAACAACAACCCCAAACCATAATAAAACTTCCTAGTAACAGAGCAGTAATAACCAAGCTCAAAATCGAGAAAATTTAAGGAACAGAATTGATTCACCTGTCTGAGAAACTCATCATGCCAATTGTCAAGTGTGTCGAATGACTTCATCACGTTAACATCATAGACTAGAACACAGCAATCTGCCCCTCTATAGAATGCAACTCCAAGACTTTGAAACCTCTCTTGTCCGGCCGTGTCCCATATCTAGCAATGCAAATGTTAAGATTTAGCATAAACATGACAACAAAATCATGCCAGAGTGAACACAACCTCCACGATATTGAAAGGCAATGATTTTATGAAGTAGAACGTACTTGTAGTGTGACAAGCCTGTCATCAATTTGAAGTTCCTTGGTGACAAAATCAGCACCAATTGTAGCTTTATATTGCTGACTGAACTTCTTATGCACATATCTAAATGGCTAGTTAAGGCCCCATATTCCAATTCAACGGTAATGCTAACTCAACATCAATTTCCAACGGATCAAAATCTCAATAAGCTATGTGTTAGAACTAATTCCCAGGAGAATATAGAAACAAATGGTCAAATAAAATTAAAACCAAAGAAAACACAAATTATTCAAAGATCTCTCACCAACAGAAGATGATTAATCTCATTATTCCACATGAACTGAAGCAAGGGGCGTACCCAATTAGGAAATGAATGGCAAAATAAGAGGAAGTGAAACATAAATTCCAGGATCGAAAATAAATGCTCAAAACTCAGATCAATACCATTATCAACAAAATTTTCGAAGGATACTGATTCATCAACGACGTCTTACCAACCCTGAAATCAAAATCAAACACCATTCAAATCGAAATCCAAAATAAAACAAGTAAGCAGCAGAGGAACCATAGGTGATGATTGCACATACCCGCTATCACCGAGAACGATAACCTTAAGCAAAGTCCGTCTACGGAGCGACATGGATACGAAATGAGTGAATGAATGAATCAGCCAATGAGAGTTATAAACCTCGGATTCAAATAGCGCAAAATTTGACCCTGTGAGCTAGTTTCGCACCCTGGGTAATGGGAGATATGCTGAATGAATCAATAACGTAATGAATCGAAGTAGAGAAATAAAATGGAAAGAAAAGAATCAAAAGGGGGTGATGATGAGCGAAAAGGGGAGCGGATATTAGAATTTTAGATTCGGAATTTAGAGTACCTTTTCATCCGATTAGCAAAGGGAAAAGAAGGAGAATAAATTCAAGGAGGAGGTTCGTGGCGAGTCTTAGAGAAAAGGAAGCTGAAATTCAAAAATCGGAAGAACAACCAAACGACACCTACGCGACTTCTGATGTCCTCTCCGTTTTATCCTTCTCCTTCTCTTCTTTCCACCTGATTCCATTTCAAGGGACAGTTTTTACGATAACATTTTTGGGAATATGCCTAGTTTTTTTTTTTCTCCTTTTTTTTTTTTGGGTAAAAATGTTGACATCTAAGAATTTTGCAACGACTCGGTATTTTGAGCTCGTTGAGTTGTAGACGGTCACTATTGACAAAAAAATTCTAAATAGTATGCATAAGTTGGTAAAGTAAAAACGTGCATTTCTTAAAACAAATTCATAGAATATACAATAAAAAGTTAAAAAAAAAATGTCCGGGACAACATTTTACAACAGCAACACACCAAGGCCTTACAACTCTCTCTTGTCTGTCGCCTTGGTCATGCAGCTCATATGCTATCTAAAACATAATCGTAACATGAATGAGTATTAAAATATTCAGTAAATAGTGTGTCTGTGGGTTCACAAATAAGCATATCTTTAACCGTTTAAGTTTCAACCATTTCCAATTGCAATAAACTAGGTCTTAGGCTTACTTAGACCTATGTTTGGGTTTTACAAACTTCAAACGGTTCAATGTCTAACCCTGACAAGGGTCCTACTATATTGCTAATCTCTTAAGACTCGTTAACAAGACTGAGATGTTGCTAAACTTACGGATAGTTTGAATGTCTGTGTTATAAGTACTACACATCATGGAATTCGTCCGTCCTCTATAGCAAATAAACTACTAGGATAGGCGGACTAACCCTAAGAATCTCACAATACGAAGATGGCACACGAGGGAGTGTCCCTCACATTTGTCACACATCTGTCAATGCTATGTGGTCCTTGTCCTACTCTAATAATATCATGATTAATAAGTAGTTCGAGATCCATATTTACATCCTCATAGTACACGTAAGGCACTATTAAGTGCACATATGTCTTACAGGATGAAACTTGACTCCATCACTTATGAAAGCAATCATACAAATATAAGACATACCCGAGACAAAATATAGCACAATAATACCCTATTGTATGCACGATTTACTACCGTGTTATTTAGTTGGCTTTACAAGCAAATTTTGTATAAAAATATTGCACTACTTCTTGTGGCCCAATTAACTCATAAAATACCTTCTTACATTTGACATATTCAATTAGTCTTAACTTAATCGCTTAAATCAATCTCGTGTAAATATTAGACATTGTCTAATAACAACTTATAGTATGTTTATCCTTTAAACAGAAATTAAATGGGTTGAACTGAAATGCTACTTACACGTGTCGTCGGCATTCATTTTTGTACAAATTTAGCCCCGAACTTCATTCAATGTCCTTTGAATTTAGCAAGTCAACCCTAAAGTAGGAGAAAACATCAATACTGTTGAAATCAAATTGAAAAACGGATAAATGGAGGTCAAATGGGAGAAAACAACTATACTTCATGCATCTTCACGCGCCTTCATTCGCTCCCAACTTGTAACAACTCACTTTTCGAGAGGCTCAAGTCATGCACCATCACTAATTGACGTAAATTATTTAAAAGCTAGAAAAATTTAAAACATTTAAATAGTGCAGACATTTAATTTGGAATAGCTTAAATAGTACATCAAATCGTTCCAAACATGTCGGGGACACAGTTTACAAAACCACAATGACAAAATGAGCAAATGCTAAAACAACTAAGTTCATAGAAAACATAAAATCTAAAAAAGGCAAGACACGGATCTATCTCGACCCTCACCGCCCTGCACCTTTGCATGCCCTCACCTCAACTATGCCGCACAACCTTCATCTGAAAAGGATAAAATAACATGTACAAGTATAAAAATACTTTGTAAGTAGCTTGTTTGTAGATTCTTAGTTTGTTCTTAAATATTATCTCACTCGGTCACGCGATCGTTTGGGTTTCTTATCTCATCCCTAAGTCATAGGCTCTTCTAAGCTATCCCCTAGGCTAACTTGGTTTATCCTACCTCAACTTAGGGTAATGTTGTGGAAGCCATCAAATCTCTTTGCTTAACGGGCTATTAATTTTTGGAGTTCAACTCATCTAAGCTTACCATCTCATCGGTTCTATCTTTGAGTTTTAAGGCATCTTGATTAGTAAACTAGTCCCTATCGTAATCATCAACCTACATATCATAGGTATTTAAGGCACAACCTTCTCAAAGGTTCCAACCCATAGTTGGACATTATTATTAGATTTTCTAGCAGGATTTAGTTGTTAGCTCCCTGGTAGGCCCCCATAACGTAAAAATCATAAAGGAGGGAGCAATCCTCATGCCTGCTAATGGTCATATGCCTATGTAGTCTCTTGCTCTCAAGATCATGACTAGGGAGTGATTAGAGATCCACTGATTAGAGATCCACTGACCGCACCCACAAGTCACACATAAAAAACTCTAATAAGGTGAAAAGTAAGTTTTTCTTTTTTTTACTCACCTATTTATAATCTTTGTAGAATCTTTCATCAACTATTATATTTACTCAAGGGATGGTACGGATCTACCAATTATAAGCTCCAATTGTTCAAAATTAATTAATTAAACTTTTGACCAATTAATTTTCATTCATTAACTATGGGTCACTCCACTATAGACCTAGAGTTGCACTCTTTACATTATAGAACAAGTTGTGTTTGTTGATATAATCATTAGAAGCAAGTTGATGATTCACGAGTTGTTCGTAATTACAATTGAATCGTTCGTTTCTTTCAACTCTCTATTGGGTATGTCTCCAACTCACATATCTTCACATGAACGATTTGGATCTAATCATTTGTAACAAAAGTAGGCCGTATCAACCGTGTTATTAAGATAAAATACCCCAGCATTATAAGAATAAAATACCCAAGATTATTATTAGGATAGAATAGTCAAAATTATTATTAAAAAATAAATAATTAATTATAATAGTTAAGGACATAAATTCCAAACATATAATAATTAAACATATATTGTATTAATTATATCTTCAATAGGGATATACATAATAACATAATAACATAATCTAATCATAGACATTTAGTTAGGTTTTGGATTTCATACAATTTCATATTAAGTTGTGATTTCAAAATTACTGCAGGAACTTTCCCTTCACATAGTATCAATAATCAGTCATTTTTCAGAATACCCATTGATTTCTTCTCGGTTGCATAGATCCGATCAATAAAGGAAGGATCGTAGTTGGAAAAAAGTAATATAAAATAGTTAAAAATGGTTAAAAATTAGAAAACAGTTACCGAGGGTCATCTTGGAGGAAGTCATCTTGCCTTAGGTGGTTAGAATATGCATGCTTAGGACTTAGAAGGAGTAATTTGAATGAGAAATTGAGTTGCATATCTATTTTAACGCTTTAGAAAGGAGGGTGAGATATTGTAATGTGTATTCTTAGTGATTGATATATGTTATCTCCATGTTGAACTTGCTTGTACTTTTAGGTCATGATTTTCATGGCTAAGCAGGCATGAACCAAGTTAAGGTTAGAGAATTAGAGCTAGAACGATATTCACGTTGACCTAGGTTAGAACGTTTTTAGTAGACCGGCATACTAGGATCGTGAGCGGCTATCAGGGGCCTAGACTCGAGTGCATCCAAAAGTGGATTTAGCCTTGAGAAGCGAACTCCAAATGTCCTGGAAATATTAAAAGAGATTTAAGCCATTTAAATGCCCTAACAACCTAGTAAACCTCTATGATGCTCAAGAAATTTTAAGAGAACTTACGAGACTGCTAGCAACATGAACGGTATTAATTTAAGGAATCGTTACTATATGTGGAAAGGGGTCAAAGTCCTTAAACCCGTCTTGAGAGGGGACGAGGGAGTATATGAGTGGGCAACATGAGAAATTGCTACTATGTGTTGATGTAAACCCACCTTAAGAGGAGACACGAGAGTACATAAATAGAGAACATGAGTAACCACTATTATGCGTAGAAATGGGTCACAACCCATAAACCTGCCTTGAGAGAGGACGATGGACTACATGAGTAGGCGACAAGAGGAGCGGCTCACCTTGAAAAGGGACGAGAAACTACATAACTAGATAATAAGAGGAACTACTACTATGTGTAGAACAAGCCCGCTTTGAGAGGGACGACAGACTACATAAGTAGATAACAAAAGGAACTGCTACCATGTATAGAACAAAACCATCTTGAGAGTGGATGAGAGACTACATAAGTAGATAACGGGAGATACTACTATTGCATGTAGAAGAGAGGGGACAAGAGACTACATGAGTAGATAACATAAGGATATCAAATGTTTTTTTTTTGTCTTTGTTTTCATTTAAATTTACAATATTTTTACATCTGGGTCGTCGTACGGGTTTTGAAGCCTAAAACATTGGGCCATGATATTATAAAAAACAATGAAGGAAAAAGGAAAAGGGCCATGCCTTGTGTTCTTGTTTCCTCATTTTAAAAATCACCTCCCATCACCTACAACATCAACACTCCTTTTATCATCGTTAAAACTACTTCTATTAGGAGTAGTTGAGCCTCCATTTGAACTTAATCCCCATCTCGACCCCGAATTCGATTCGTTGTCTACATCGACATCGACATCGACATCATTGTTTATAGCTAAATATTGTAGAGCCATGACCACATCGCTAATCAATGGCCGAGAACTTGCATCTTCTTGTAAACACATAGACACCACCGCCAAAGCTTGATACAAAGCCTTCACTGAAAATTTTCCATTTAGATTTGGATCCGCTACTAGAATAAATTTCCTTTTATCTTTGAGGAGTGGTTGTGCCTGTAATCAAGTAATAATCGAGCTTAGGAATTGTTAGGAACGACTCTCCACAATGGTATGATATTGTCTACTTTGAGCATAAGCCCTCATATCAATGCACGTGTATTCTTTTCTTATAAATCTATGATCGTTTCCTAAATTAGTCTATGTGGGACTCCCTTCAAACAATCCTCAACAATCCTCCCCTCGAACAAAGTATACCATAGAGTTTCCCTTGAGGTCTATATAGTCCGTCCTCGAAGGTCCTCCCCCTTAATCAAGACTCGACTCTTTTCTTTGGAGCCCTCGAACAAAGTACATCCTTTGTTCGACACATGAGTCAATCCTCCCCTCGAACAAAGTACACCATAGAGTTTCCCTTGAGGTCTATATAGTCCGTCCTCGAAGGTCCTCCCCCTTAATCAAGACTCGACTCCTTTCTTTGGAGCCCTCGAACAAAGTACATCCTTTGTTCGACACATGAGTCACTTTTGACTATACCTTCGAGGCTAACTGGTATGATATTCTCCACTTTGAGCATTAACTCTCATGGATTTGCTTTGGGCTTCCCCAAAAGGCCTCATACCAATGGAGATATATTCCTTCCTTATAAATCCATGATCATTCCCTAAATTAGCCAACGTGGGACTCCCTCCCAACCAGTTTAGATAAAATGAATGCAGTGAATAGAAAAAGAAAACAAACCCATGCAAGCAAATTCTTTTCCGCTCTTGGTTTCGTGTTGTCAATAACTCTTCTCCCAGAGATGATCTCCAAGAACACGACACCAAAGCTATAGACATCAGATTTGGTAGTCAATTGTCCAGTAAGTGCATATTCAGGAGCACAATAGCCATAGGTTCCCATCACTCGAGTGGAAACATGAGATTTATCACCCATGGGACCTAGCTTTGCAAGTCCAAAATCCGAGAGTTTTGGATTGAATTCCTCATCGAGCAATATATTCGAAGCTTTGAAGTCTCGAAATATCACGGGAGGATTCGTTTCATGTAAATATTCAAGCCCTTTAGCTACTCCTTCCACAATTTTCATCCTTGTCTTCCAATCTAGAGCTCCCTTATCTGAAGCTATACCAAGAAGATGATCCTCCAAGGAACCCTTAGGCATGTACTCGTACACCAAAATCCTTTGATATGCATCAACGCAATACCCAACCAAATTGACAAGGTTGGGATGGCGAAGAAGGCTTAGCATTAGAACCTCCACAAGGAATTCTCTATTGCCTTGATACCCATTTGGATCAAGTTGCTTCACAGCCACCTAAGGAAGAGGAATAATCAATAGAACACTCATGAATTAATAGAATTTGCAAAGGAAAGTAAGGATTGATGGGTACTTGTCTTGTGGTGTCAATGAGGCCTTTGTAAACTCTTCCAAAGCCACCTTCCCCTAAGAGATTGTGGTGGCTGAAGTTATTTGTGGCCACGCATAGCTGACGAAATGTGAAAGTTTGTACGAAGCTTTTCGCTTTGCTTTTCTCTTTGCCTTTCTTCTTTGTCTCCTTTGTTGTGTACCTTCGCTTATTGTTCTCTACAAGTTTACCACAAAACATTATGAACATTGCTTATGAGTTTACCTAAAAAAAAAATCTTATATCGTCGAGATTTTTGTCACTATGGGTCCTTCGATTGCATTCTTAACAATCCTCCGCTTGAATAACGTATTATTGTCTCCTCTTAAATGAGTCATTTACCTATCTGGGTTAGCTTCTATTCTTTAAAGCAAACTTCTGTTTACTATTTTTTAAGGCGTCTAGGTGCATATTAGTTATCCTTGACATCTCTTTGGAAATACATCCGGGAACTCATTTACTATTGGTACGTTTTCTAGGATCTTTTCTTTTCCTCTTACGTCTATAGCACGTGCTAATATAGCTCATCTGCCTTGTTGGATTAATCTCTTGGGAGTAATTCTGGTACTTGTGCCTTTAAATTTAAAGGTAGGTCCCACCTGTGGTGAAAATTTTACTTTTTTTTTTTTGCGACAGTCTATACTAGCTTTTCTTTTTGGAGGACAGCACATTCGATAGAACCTCATCACGACTCGTACTCCATACTCGTTTGGCATTTAAGGATTTTTATCCATAATTCTTTGTGACAACTTTGCCTTTAAAGATTCATAAACTTTAGGATTCTATTGAAATAACCAAAGTTTGAGGCATGAATCTGTTATCAATTAACAATTATTCGGAACAATGATTACTTTAAACATAAGGGTTCAAACAAACATTAGTTATACACCATAAATCTTTCCCTTCGTTTAAACAAATTCCAAATTTGAATGAGAAGGACATTACGAGATAACATTTGAATATGTTCAAATACAATTTTCGAGTAAGGAAATTCAAACCCGAACACGAATGAAGTGGTAAGAAGGGGGAGAGAAGGTACCAGACTTGAGGGAAATGATAGCAAGTGAGGCTAAAGTTTTAGTCTCATAATACTCCTTGATGCTCTTTTCCAAACATTTCCTATTGAATCTCTCCTCTGATATGAAGCATGGCAAGAAATTCATCAACTTTTTCTTGTTTTTGACAACTCCAATGCAACTCATGAATGGACGCTTAGGGTCTTGCATCGGTGAATATTTGAAACGCCAAGAACATAATAACACATAAAATAGAAGAAACCATTGGAGCTTTCGGAAAAACAAAGGAACATGGGATCCGACATTAGAAAAAACATGACAAGAACACAACAAATAACAGCTACAACCCCTCCAAGTTTGAATTTTAGAGAGCATCCAGACAAATTTGCTATTTTTATGACTTTTGTGTTCAAAGGATTTAACAGCATTCTCAAATTCAGGGTGTTAAAAAATATGTCCTTAATTTTAATATGGCAAGACAAATATATTATAATACATTAATATATCATTGGTCAGGTTATTTCCGACACACAATAACGACTCTGCTAGTCAATTGTTTACGTAGTTCCTTGTTCCCTCTTAAGGTGGGTTTATTCTACACACAATAGTGACTCGTTACAATGATTCGTTCACACTCTAGAGGTGTCATATGTCCTTGTAACTTTTTCTTAGGTGTCGTGGAGATTTACTAGGTTTCTAGGGTGTCTAGACGGTTTGGTTCTCAACTATTGTTTATAAGACATTTAGGGCTAATTCCTTGGCTTATACATACTCTGGGTACACGTAGGTCAAACTTTTGACTCCGTTCACGATTCTATGGTGCTGGGTGTACTAAAAATGTTCTGACTTGGGTTGGCTCGAAACCACTTCAGCTCTTGTGCCATAGTCTCAACTTGATTCTCTTGTGCATGTTTTGTTAGGAAGATTATCCTATTAATCCCCTAGAGTAGAGTTTACATTAGTACACGCTCTGCAAGTTTATTAGGGAGAGATCCTATCAATAAAAAATAACTAAAAGATAAACTAAGCATTCATGTAATCAAACAAACAAACAAACAAATTCAACCGGGAGATAACATTCATCATTATCCTCAAGCACATATCAAAATAGCCTTTCTTTCTAGCACAACAGAAATCATCTAAAACTATATTAATCTCAAATCTCATTCGAGGGGGCAATTTGATAATTTTTTATATTGTACTTACCATGCATTCTTATCCAAAATTGTCCTTTTTGTAGTCCTATACATGCATATTCTATCCACCTAAGCTAACATGCTCAAGCTTTTTTATTTTTATTTTTTTTTTGAGGCAAAATTTTTTTTGAAAATTCATTGATAGGTCATCGATCACGTAAAATTAAGGCCAATATCAAAATATGGGTGAAATATAGTCGAACGGAGGTTAAGTGAATCAAAAGGACTTACATGTGTGGAAGGTCCCTTACGTGCACGGTGGGGTATACTCATGGGTCTCGTTTCTCAAGTTGAATCAATTTGTGCGATTTAGGTCGATGGCATAGGTTTGGATTAGACCGTGGGACGATTCTCAAGTGTGGGTCGAATTTGAGTGATGGTCACCACCATATTTAGCCACATTGCACCACCTGAAGCATGCTACGTGTCGAACATTGAGTCGCGCTCCGCCAATTGCTACATGACGCGGGTCTCCTTCGCAGTCAGAATCCCAAGACTAATAACACGTGTGTAAGGCACTCGCTGCATGACATGTGTCTCCTCCCTATTTAGTTTTTCGATTTCTTTACATTTTCATATATTTTTGTAGAAAACTCAATCAACTCGGTTCCTCCACAAAAATTGTAGAGTATATGCATTAAGAGGGATAGTAAGAGAGACATACTTGCATTAAATTTGGTACATTTTATTTTTCTAAGGCCTAAATTATAATAAAAAAAAATACTACTATTCTCTTAAAAATTAAGATATTACCATCGGCATATCATAAATTTAAAATTACTATTGGAGTAAAAGATATTGAACTAAAGTTGCGAGTATTCTAGTCATCGTGGCCACGTTCATGTTGTTAAAGATCATGATATAATTTTGTCTCCAATAATTTTGAAAGGGTCGAGGTTGAAAAAGGTGTTACAATTTTGAAACATGGATGTTTGATTAGACCAATTAACAAAATTAAGAAGTAATTTTATAATCTATAATCTAGACTTCCGTCATGAAAGAACCCCATTTCCCATTTGTGATCGAAGGGCTCGATATGAGGTTCAAATTCCTATGGTTGAGGAACAATGCGGCGGAAGATATCCACGCAAAATTCAAATTAGGGTTCCAAGCATACCTCATAAAAGGTGTTCTTCCTCACACTCCCATTTCATACAGGCCCTTCTTCGGCTTCTCCGATCATATTCATCCTACCCAAACCTACGGAACGACTACAAACTGTCATGAAACGACTAAAGTTTCAAACCCAGTTGCTGTCTCAGATGATTCCATCAACGTTTATGGCCAATCTGCTGTTTATGTCCAAAACGTCCTCAAATTTAGAAGACACAAACCAGTGGAGGAGATCGAGACGGCTCTTAATCGATGCAGCCTCGTCTTAACCGATGATTTTGTTCTACAAGTGTTGCGAAGGCATCGATCGGATTGGAAACCCGCCTTCGATTTCTTCAATTGGGTTACGAAAAGAGGTAATGGAGAAGGTGAGTACTCCCCTGGTTCTGTTATTTACAATGAGATTCTTGATATTCTTGGGAAATCCAGACGCTTCGATGAAGTAGACAAGGTGTTTGTAGAAATGTCTAAGAGAAAAAAACTTGTTAATGAGGAAACATATTTAGTTCTTCTTAATAGATATGCTGCAGCTCATAAGGTGGAGGAAGCAATTGACATCTTCCACAGAAGGCAAGAACTTGGTCTTGAGATGAATTTGATAGCGTTTCAGTCACTTTTGATGTGGTTATGTAGATACAAACATGTAGAAGTTGCAGAGACCCTGTTCCACTCCAAGAAGCATGAGTTTTTTCCTGATATTAAGACGAGTAATATTGTTCTTAATGGGTGGTGTGTGTTGGGAAATGTTCATGAAGCCAAGAGGTTTTGGAGGGAGATAATTGAATCGAAGTGGGAGCCTGATATATACACTTATGGGACTTTGATAAACTCATTGACAAAGAAGGGAAAGTTAGGGACGGCTTTGAAGTTGTATAGAGCCATGTGGGAGAAGGGCTTAAAACCCGATGTTGTAATCTGCAATTGCATCATTGATGCACTTTGTTTCAAGAAGAGGATTGCTGAAGCTCTAGAGATCTTCAAGGAAATGAACGAGAGAGGGTGTGCCTCAAATGTAGCAACTTACAACACTCTCATCAAACACCTCTGTAAGATTAGGAGGATGGAGAAGGTTAATGAGCTTTTAGATGAAATGGAGGAGAGAAATAGAAGTTGTTGGCCGAATTCTGTGACGTTTAGCTACTTACTTGCGTCGGTAAGGGAACCGGAGGAAGTTCCGATCCTCGTGGAAAGGATGGAGAGGAGTGGATGCAAGATGAGCAGTGACACTTACAATCTGATATTGCGATTGTACATGGAGTGGGATATTGAGGAAAGGGTTAAGTGTACTTGGAATGAAATGGAAGAGATGGGGTTGGGACCGGACCGTCGGTCTTACACGATTATGATACACGGTTTGTACGAGAAGGGAAGAAAAGAAGAGGGGTTGCGTTATTATAGGGAGATGACACTGAAGGGAATGATGGTTGAGGCAAAGACTGAGAAGTTGGTGAATGCTATGAACGTGAAACTGCAGAAAAGAAGGTGATGAAGTAAGATGTTATAATCATAAAACCAAGAACATCCCTTGATTTTATTGTTTCCATTACTTTTCATAAGATGTTGAACCTCTGTTTCAGTTGATCCCAAAATGTAGCCGGGTTTTTGGAGGGAGGGAGATAACCCCTGTCTCTGTCTATGGAGGGAGGGAGATAACCTCTGTCTCTGTCTATGGAGGGAGGGAGATAACCTCTGTCTCTGTCTTGGAGGGAGGGAGATAACCTCTGTCTCTGTCTATGGAGGGAGGGAGATAACCTCTGTCTCTGTCTATGGAGGGAGGGAGGTAACTGTGTTGGAGCATGGTAGACATAGACAAGGAAAGTTCGATATCTTCCCATGCTTCGTTCGTGTGGCTTCCATAGGGCTCGGGTTTAAGCTTGAATGAATTGAACCCCCAACTTTTCTCCTTAAAACTGATTTCGCCTACAACCATGATTTTGAGCTTTATGGTTTGCGACAACAATGGAGTTAGGTCGTGATTATCGTCTGCTTCAACTGATTTTGAGCTTTATGGTTTGCGACAACAATGGAGTTAGGTCGTGATTATCG
>NW_019268590.1:174166-180368 GCF_002738365.1 Cucurbita moschata | reverse complement strand
TGATTTTGAGCTTTATGGTTTGCGACAACAATGGAGTTAGGTCGTGATTATCGTCTGCTTCAACTGATTTTGAGCTTTATGGTTTGCGACAACAATGGAGTTAGGTCGTGATTATCGTCTGCTTCAACTGATTTTGAGCTTTATGGTTTGCGACAACAATGGAGTTAGGTCGTGATTATCGCTTCAGGCGTCTTCCCTTCCCATATGTTTTCAAATATACATTTAAACCTTCCCAAGCGTACCAATCTGGGATTTGGGCTTTTCCCACGTTTTCTCTTCTCTGCCATTATCGTCGTGCATAGTGTACGGTCGGCGACTTTTCCATGTATTTTTTTTTTATTACTATTTTCTTTTAATTCTTTATTTTAAAAAATCAAGATATTACAAATGATGGCCCCTCTACTAACTTTCATCCTCAAAAGTTCAAACTTCTTAGTTCTTGAAACTTTGGATATTTAGTTCTCATCTCGTTTCTCAAGTCACTTTCAAACTCGATGGTTTTCGCACGATACTTTCATCAAACAATTGAGCTTCTATCTATTCCCCAAACAAATTACTACACATTCTAAATCAGCTACACACCAAGTTTCATCAAGTGTTGTTTCATGAAGGATTTGAGATGAAAGTGGCCCAAATTTATTCCTCGAATTTGAGTTCCATGGCTGACGAAGGAAGGTTTTTTTTTGAAAAATTCAATTAGGATGATAAGAAGTATTTTTTGTGATGACAAAGAAGAGTGAAAAGCTTAGGATCGATGGTAATCAAAAAAATCATTAGCGAGTCCATTTTAAGCAAGATCGGAAGTAATTCAATTTAAGCTTCTACATACCACATCATTAGATAAAACCAATCCCAATATATTTGTGGAGATGAGAGGGAGAGCTTCATGAAGAAGTCAGGACCTAAGAAGGTCCCCATCAGTTGCCCAATAGGGTATGGGTCCGAGAGTTTCAAACGAAAAATTGGTAGTCCTCATGTAAAGTTGTTCTTCCAAATCTATTTATTTAGCTTGAGGGGAAGATCAAGAAGCGATTTCATTAAGGAATCGAGGAATGATATGATCTGGATCGTCCCAACCAATAACAAGTTTTTGAGTTTTAGAAAATGGATTTCTAGTGAACTTTTGAAGGTTATATCTCGAGCTACCGTGCGTGCCAAGGTATAAAACCAAAGTCATTCTCATCCTTGATTCACCATCTTTGAGTTTCATAAAGGATTCAAGGACAACATACCACTATATTAGGTTGGAAGGATCGAGTTTCAAGCAAAGGAGCGTTGCCGCGAATCGTCTTCTTCCCCTGTTTGAGGAAGAAGACGGATGATGTGACCAGTTCAATTAAACTAGCCATATCAGCCCAAAATGTGATCCTTAATTTGGTCCAATTAAATTCATTCCTAGTTCTCAGAAAATATTTTATAGTTCTAATAACTAGACTCTAAGGTAGATCTATTTTCTTACACCAAAAGCTCGATAACAAAGGTCTCAAATGTCAATAACAAGGTAAGTAACACATCTAAGTTTTTCTTAAGATATACTTAAAGAATCCCTTGAACCGTTCAAATATAAGGTTGTAAATGATCCTAATGCCCCTAATATTTCTTTAAGATAATGTAAGGACATAAAATTTGACCCTAGAAGTTTGGTCCAAATTTAAAACTTAAACTAAGTTAAAAAGATTTAAGTTAAAGAGGAAAAGGACTAGAATGTCCCTATCGATTAACCTTTTAAGGCCTTGAATGTTATTAAGTTTCATGATCGGGGGTGTTTTATAAGTTTATGTTATGCTTAGCGTTAGCACTTGATTTTTAAGTAATCAGGTGATTACCCTAAACTAAACTTTAGGTAATTAGGATGCTATCTCATGATAAGCATTAGAATAGCTTATGGTTTTTAAGTTACCAAAAGACTACTATTACTAAAAAAAACTTAGCCCTTGATTGGTAGGTAATTAGGATGCTATCTCATGATAAGTTAACCCTAGTTTTTAAGTAATTGTGATATGGAATCACTACAAGGGGTAAAATTCGGATTATCCTGTTGATCGAATATCTCAACACAAGAACACTTGTTTGAGATTCGAATCAATCCACAAGCAAGGTTGATCATATTGAGTTTGAATGATTATACATGCAACCTAAACTACATAGAATTGCAGATAAACTTAGTCATGGGCTAAAGAAAACACAAATGTTCTTTTACTATATTAAAACACAAATGCTTCTTTTACTATATTTTTCAAGTCTACTTATACAACATACATGATTTTATATAGCCTCAAAATGAAACTATTAAAGACATTCCAAGAGCTGTAGTAACTTTATGGCCATAATTAACCATGACGTAAATGTAATCTAAACTAAATAAAAAGTCTTAAAATATATTAATGAAATATAATAACTCTAAATTGTAATCCACCCAAAATTTATAACAATTGAAACTTCATTCTCCTTAAATGTGGCATACATTGAAATATCTTTTGATAATTTCAATAGCATTTTCTTCACATCTTCATTCAAGTATATTGTATGATTGATATCTCTTGGTTCATATCATTTTCCACTTCTTCCAAAGGATTCGTCCTCGAATCTATTTTTGAAACTTTGTTGCAAAAAATAAGTTATGGAAATACGAAAGACCTCACAACACTCTCACGTGTATACACTCAAGGAATTTTAGGTCACTTTGTTTGCACTCATTTACACAAATGAAGCTCTCATTCTCACCTCTCAAAATTTTCAATAGAGCGAAGCTTCGATTTAAACTTTGGGTCAATTAAAACCTGTAAAGATAAAAATAAGTAAAAATAAGATTGAGAAGAAAAATTCCAGGGTTGCCATCTGAATTAATAAAGGACGCAAGATTGTCATCTTCAAGCCAAGAGATTGTGATATGAACCACGACCAAGGAATTTCCATACCTCAAGGTCCAATTACAAGAACGAGAGCCAAGAAGCTACAACAAACATTGTACACTTATATTGAAGCTACGGTGGGCTCATCAAAGGAAATTCTAGAAAACGTTGGAGACCTCTATTATATGTTGTGCAAAGTTGAGCTTCAAGAAAGAGATGCATTAAATGCACTTTAAGTTGCTTTTAATGAACTCAGCTAAATTTATGAAACTAGTGCAAGGATGACAAATAAGCACATTTCATTCATTGCACTGTTTAATTATAATTTAAATATTTGTTTGTTTTTAATATAGAAGTTAAGGTTATATTGTAACCTATATAGGTTACCATATTCCACCATTAACTAGCCATTTTAATATGGAGGTTATGAGTATTTCTCATTTACTAGCCAATTTAATTTGAGAGGTATGTGTCATTTTAATTTGGGAGTTATGTGTAATGTAGGATAAGGTTGTAAAAGCTATACAAAGCCTCCTTTTCTTTGATGAGGGACATCACATTTTTTAATTAAAAAGGAATAGAATTTCTATTTTTTTAGCTTTGTTGAGAGCTAAGATCTTCTTTGCCAATTCTTGTGTTTAGAACTTGCATGCTAGAGTCATTCAAGTGGTAGTGATCAAACCTCTTGTAGAGTGATTCGAATCACGAGTTTCGAAACGAGTTTTTTTTACTCTTGATCTTGATCATCAAGGTAATCCATTTCATACTTTTCCTTCGGTTGATTTCATATATATATATATATATATATATATATATATATATATATATATATATATATATATATATTAACTTTCTTTTGTAGATGGAAAATCCAGACGACAATCCTAACATTACTGATGCACGATTAAGAGAAGTCCAACAACAAACTATAGAAAGACTAATTCGAGGAAGAGAAGAGTTGACCGATTGAATAGGAAGATTGGAGATTCAAAATCAAGCTCGACAGAGGATTCCACTACCTGCGCCCTCAACCGATAAATATGAGGGTGACAATTTTGATCACCACGAGGATAATCCACATGCGGTTGGCCGTGGTTTGATGCGAGGGAGAGACTATGGAAGAAGGTATCATAATTTACAACAACGCATTCCTTATGATGATAGAATTAATCGTAACGTGGGGGAGCATCAAATTAAAACTTTTCAAGTTTATGGAAAAACTGATCCAGAGGAGTACCTTGAATGGGAGAAAACTGATATGAGTTCAACTACTGGCCCTTTGGATGTACCCGAAGGACCGATTACAAGAAGCAAGGTTAAGAAGATTTAAGAGGCCTATACATTGCATCTTCAAAAGCTAGCTAGTGTACAAGTTGAAACAAAGACTTTTGAGCCCAAATTTTTTTATAGCATTATCATATCAAATCAAGAAGGTAATGAAGTGGCTAACATTGGAAAGTAATTAGAAGACTTGCTTTGGTAGTTGAACTACCAATATTTTCTTCAATTTGTATTTAATAACATTTATTAGTAGTTTGTATGAATGTCTTATTTTCTTCCTTTTGTATTTAATAGCCTTTATTAGTAGTTTGTAGGTGGTGGTTGAACTTTATTACGTTAGGGTTATCTTTTGGGCCTATTTAAAAGCCAATGGTTGAATACAAACAAAACCTTTGTGTTTTCTTGATATCTTTTTGGTGTTATTCTTTTTCAAACCTTGCTTTAGGTTTAATGTTTAAACCGATTCATTGAATTAGTTTTGATCAAGCTAATTCTAGAGTGAATTGTCTTGGTTTCTGACCATCATAGATTCCAAGTTCGATCTAAGAGTCATTCATCTTCTAACCAGCTCTTGGTTGGAATCAATCCGTTAAGTTAGCTTTCTTTGTGAATGTTTGCAAAGATCCTAAAAGGACCTCTAGCTTTGCAAATTCCAGCATTGTAGGCGTTTATCAAAAAAGGTGGAGTTGGTGTTCAATTATCATAATTTTAGTGATGAAAAGAAGGTATTGTTATGCATTGCTCAATTCAAACAGTATGCTCAAATTTGGTGGGATAAATTGATGTCAAGTAGGAGAAGAAACCTTGAAGCACCCCTTGATTCATGGTACGAGTTCAAAGAGTCCATGAGGAAGCGTTTTGTTCCACAATATTTTCAACGGGACATGGCCCAAAAGCTTCAAGCATTGAAACAAGGACGCAAATCTGTGGAGGATTATTACAAGGAGATGGATATATTGATGGATCGACTTAATCTCGATGAGGACATGGAGGTTCTCATGGCACAGTTTCTTAATGGGTTAAACACAGAGATTGCAGACAAGACTGATTTACAGCCTTATTCTGATATCGAGGAGATATTGCATATTGTAATTAAGATCGAGAGGCAAATCCAACGAAGGTCTCAATGGTATTTTTCTAAAACTTTTCCCAATTCTGCTTCTACATGGAAAAAGGATAGTAAGAACATTGATTATAAGCATAGAAATCAAGAGATTAACGAGAAGCCTCAAGCTAAATTTGAGAAAGGTGAGAGTTCTAGAATAGGGAAAGAAAAAGTAGAAAAGTCTAATGTTCGAAATAGGGATTTAAGTGTTGGAGATGTCAAGGGGTAGGACACTATAGTAGAGATTGCCCAAATGCAAGAATCCTGACCATCAAGGAAGGAGAAATTGTTACGGACGAAGAGGCACATGACGTCATAAATGAGGAAACTGATGAGAGCGAGGAGTTTAGTGAAGAGGACCCTACACATATATCTTTGGTTACTTGACGAGCTCTAAACAACCACATTAAGGAGGACGGCCTTGACCAATGAGAGAACTTATTTCAAACTCGGTGTCTTGTTCAGTTTGTACCATGTAGTGTTGTCATTGATAGCGGTAGTTGCACCAATATTGTGAGTTCCATTCTGGTCAAAAGACTTAATTTAAAGACACAACCACATCCAAGACCCTACAAGCTTCAATGGTTGAATGATCGTGGGGAAGTATGGGTAACTCAACAAACTCTTGTTTCTTTTACTATTGAAAAATATGTTGATGATGTTTTATGTGATATTGTATCCATGCATGTTGAAGATTTACTACTGAGGAGGCCTTGGCAATTTGATCGACGAGTACTGTATGATGGGCATGCAAATCGATACTCTTTTACTCATAATGGTAGAAAAACTACTCTTGTTCCATTGTCTCCAAAAGATGTATTTATTGATCATTGCAACTTGAAAAGAAAAGGCAAGAGGCTGATGCAAAAGCAGAGATTGAAAAAGAATCAAATGAAAAAAAGAGCTTGAGTGAAAAGCAAGAGAGTAGCACTCCGCCTAGAGAGAAAAAAAAAAAAAAAAAAAA